>NW_006784184.1:1204729-1204980 GCF_000442215.2 Lipotes vexillifer | reverse complement strand
TCCTGCTGATCTCGCTCCTGAACTTTTAAGCTGGGATGTCCCACAGATGTCCGCACTCCTGTGTGATGTCACCATGGGGAGCACAGCAGCAGCTGCCTGCATGCTCTGTTGGGCAGGATGCTGGAACCACATGGTGGCTCAGGGAAGAGATGTGTGGACAGGGAGGTGGTGGCATGCACGGTATGACAGGTATTTGTCTCCCCGACTTAGAGACTCTGCTGTATTTTCTGTGTGCTGGGGTTGGCTTTACA
>NW_006784184.1:1200162-1204719 GCF_000442215.2 Lipotes vexillifer | reverse complement strand
CCCTGCTGACAGCTGCAGTGTCTTTTACTGCTGCATCTTCTCTGATGCTTGACCTTGAGCACATCACTCTGTGCACAGGACTGTGTCCTGTTTATTTTGAGTTCTCAGGACAACCACGGTGGTGCCAGGCGATGGCTGTGGCTGCAAATATTCTTTGCTTAGTCAAATAATAATTTTCAAATACTGGAAAAATGTTCCCCCCCAGTTTTTGTTCCAGTCACAATTTCACAATGGTAAACATGATGTACTTTATTTATTTATTTAAAAATTTTATTGAAGTGTAGTTGATTTACAGTGTTGTGGTAATTTCTGCTGTACAGCCGAGTGACTCAGTTATACACACATATACATTCTTTTCCATTACGGTTTATCACAGGATATTGAATATAATTCCCTGTGCTATACAGTAGGACCTTGATGTTTATCCATCCTGTATATACTAGTTTGCATAAACACGAAGCACTTTAAACTTTAATCTGCATTATTAACAGTTTCCCCATCACTTTCTTTTTTTTTTTTTTTTTTGCAGTACACGGGCCTCTCACTGTTGTGGCCTCTCCCGCTGCGGAGCACAGGCTCCGGATGCACAGGCCCAGCGGCCATGGCTCACGGGCCCAGCCGCTCCACGGTATGTGGGATCCTCCCGGACCGGGGCATGAACCCGTGTCCCCTGCATCGGCAGGCGGATTCTCAACCGCTGCACCATCAGGGAAGCCCTCCCCATCACTTTCTTAAGTCTAGATAATCAACAAGCCAACAAATCAGGCCTTGAGTTACAGTTTTTGTCAATTTTTGTGGTCAAAATACTCCCACCCTGGCCAATTTCAAGCTACCAAAGTGGTGCCACTGAATGCAGAGCTGAGGAGAGATGCTGGGTGGCACTGCTGTATAGTATTCCCACCATGCAGACACAATAGACAGAAATAACCTTACAGCACAAGTAAACTTACAAGGAAGGGATGGGTTTTGAGTATTTGTTACCTTTTAAAAAATATAATTGATTTGATTGGTTCACACAATCCCTAAAACTTTAACAACTGGCTCTTGTATGTTCTCTCCAGCACACCACTGGGTGAATTGGTGTAGATTTGCATAAGTTAGGGCTTTTTTGGTTGCAGTGAATAAAAGCTTAATTTAAACTGGCTTAAACCAAGAGGGTATATTTTGACTCACAAACTTGAAAGCTTACGGAAGGGGAGGATGGGTCTGGCTTCAGGTCAGGTGTCGTTAGGATCTCTTCTCTCTCTTTCAGCTTTTCTGTCCTCTGTGTGGTGTCAAGATGCCTGCTTACAGCTCAGGCCTCATCCTCCGAGGTTTTAGTCTGCCAGAGAAGAAGCAAGCGTTTGGTCCTACTGCTCTGTGTTCCATGTTTGTCCCTGAACCAGGCACTGTAGCCAGAGAAGTGTGAGGCTCTCTGCTGTAGACTAAATTGTACCCCACCAAACTCATATGTTAAAGCATGAACCCCCAATGTGATAGTATTTGGGGATGGGGGACTTTGGGAGGTAAAGTTTGGAGGAGGTGATCAGGGTGGGGCCCTCATGATATTAGTGCCCTTATAAGAAGAGTTCAGAGAGCTTCCCCTTTCTCTCTGCCATGTGAGGACATGGTGAGAAGGTGGCCATCTGCAAGCCAGGAAGAGAGCCCTTACTGGAACCAAATTGACCTGCACCTTGATCTTGGACATTCTAGCCTCCAGAACTGTAAGAAATAAATTCCCATTACTTTGACCACTCAGTCTGTGGTATTTTGTTATGGAACCCTGAGCTGAGTAAGACACTCTCCTTGGCCAGGCTCACCCTGGCAGCTGGGGTGGAGTCAGCTTCACCCAAGTTCCTGGACTGAAAGTGGAGAGGGAGTGATTCCTTAGGGGAAATTCTGGATAAAGTTACTAGAAGGGCGATTGGAAGCAGGCAGCAAAGTAAATATCCATTGTAAGACCTCTCTTTGGACAGAAGGAATAGTTTCCTGGCTCAGAGGTTTCAGGTATCAGGGGACCCTTTCTGGGAATGGGATTGGAGCACTCCTTCTGTGTATAAGGGGGTAAAGAGAGGAGGAAAAGATGGAAAGCTTAGGGCCAGCCACTGTCCATGTAGCTCCATGATTTGGGGCCTTGGCCTCCCCCTGGAGAACATGGCAAGAAGTTTCTGGCACAAAAGACTGCTGTGAAGTTTGCTCCCTAAGTCCCAGGTTTCAAAGTTTAGTGGCTTGGGTGAGAAGCTTGTGCCTGGGAAGGGGAGCTCTAAGAAGAAGTATCTTTGCTGGGGAGTATCTTGATGATACTAGGAGTATCTAGCTGATACTAGGAGTATTGTGCTGGTATTAGGAGTATCTTGCTGACACTAGGAGTATCTAGCTGATACTAGGAGTATTGTGCTGGTGTTAGGAGTATCTTGCTGACACTAGGAGTATCTAGCTGATACTAGGAGTTTCTAGCTGATACTAGGAGTATCGTGCTGGTACTAGGAGTATCTTGCTGATGTTTGGTGCGAGTTCTGGACTGGCCACCCCTCACATCACTCCTTAAGACCCATCGCCCTTAGCCTGAGAGCAGCCCCTTGCACTTGGTGGATGAAAAATTTTACAGGTGTCCAGGAAAATGAAGTGCGGGCGGGAGGGTCACAGACCAATATCTCCACCAGAAGATTTTGAAAGAAAATGAGCTGGGGTGAGCAGTGGGCAAATATAGATGCAGCATTTTATATAAACTTCTAAGGCGGTGAAAGGGAGAGAAGCTTTGAGTAGAACCAGATGGTGGTTTATCTGTTCCAGACTAATGGCTGGTTCCTCAGGGTCAGTCAGGGCCATGGGTACAGGAGAGAACGCCAAGCTTCCTGGCCGGCAGCAGTTCCAAAATTCCCTCTATCCTCAGAGGTTGACAAGAGATGACCTGGTGTTAGCCCTGCACTTTGGGGTTTATATGCAATGGAGTGGTGCTTGGAAGAGCCAGCCACATGCATGTAGGATGTGCAGTACAGTGAGATTCTCCCATGTATGCTGGGCACTGAGTCAGATGCTGTCACACACTCATCTTCGTTGGATCACTTCAACTACTCTCAACCGTAGTCAGTTTTTCCCATTTACAGAAGAGGACGCTGAGGCTCAGAGCCCACGGTTGGACAGCTAATAAGTGGCATTGCCACGCTCTAACCCAGACCTTTCTGACTTCCATGGCCCTGTTGACTTCCTTCACACGAATGTGAGCTGCAGGTGTAGCAGGCACTGGTCGGGCCATCTTCACACGGGCAACCATCCTCTTAGCTGTTCTACAGGGCAGAGTTGTGTCTTGTTTGCAACCACACCCCTAGTGGCTAAGGTGAAAGCTGAAAAACTACCGATTACGTATACTTTTCTTAATAGCCCTCAGAGTAGGCATTTAAAAAATTCCTACTGCAGAAATGAGGGAACTGAACCTCAGAGTTCAGCTGTGTTTCCTAAGCTCTCATAGATTGTTAATCAGACTCAGGTCTGTGTGGATTCAAAGCTGGTGATCTATTATTTGGTGTATCTTCCCCCTTGACCTGCCCTGGGGGACATTCGGCTCCTGTCCCCACTGGGTTGAGAGTGAGGTGGATGTGGACAGGGACAGGGACAGTAGAGTGGTGGGATTTGCATCAGTCTGGAGTTAAAAGAGGATCCAAGAGGTAGACCAGTAAGCTGTATGCAGTTGCTACCTCCCCCTTTCAATTAGAATGTCTGCTTTACTTATTGTGATTTCTCTCTTTCTTTTTTTTATACAGCAGGTTCTTATTAGTTATCAATTTCGTACACATATTGGTGTATATATGTCAATCCCAATCTCCCAATTCATCCCACCACCACCCGCCTCCCCGTCCCCTGCTTTTCCCTCTTGGTGTCCATATGTTTGTTCTCTACGTTTGTGTCTCTACTTCTGCCTTGCAAACCGGTTCATCTGCACCATTTTTCTAGATTCCACATATATGTGTTAATATACGATATTTGTTTTTCTTCTTCTGACTTACTTCATTCTATATGACAGTCTTGAGGTCCATCCACGTCTCTACAAATGACCCAATTTCATTCCTTCTTACGACTAATATTCCATTGTATATATGTACCACATCTTCCTTATCCATTCATCTGTTGATGGGCATGTAGGTTGCTTCCATGACCTGGCTATTGTAAACAGTGCTGCAATGAACATTGGGGCACATGTGTCTTTTTTTTTTTTTAATAAATTTATTTATTTATTTTTGGCTGCATTGGGTCTTCATTGCTGTGCGCGGGCTTTCTCTAGTTTCAGCGAGCGGGGGCTACTCTTCGTTGTGGTGCACAGGCTTCTCACTGTGGTGGTTTCTCTTTGTTTCGGAGCACAGGCTCTAGGCGTGTGGGCTTCAGTAGTTGTGGCTCAGTAGCTCAGTAGTTGTGGCTCGCGGGCTCTAGAGTGCAGGCTTAGTAGTTGTGGTGCACAGGCTTAGTTGCTCTGCGGCATGTGGGATCTTCCTGGACCAGGGCTTGAACTCATGTCCCCTGCATTGGCAGGTGGATTCTTAACCACTGCGCCACCAGGGAAGTCCCCATGTGTCTTTTTTTTTT
>NW_006784184.1:1192081-1200069 GCF_000442215.2 Lipotes vexillifer | reverse complement strand
TGTCCCCTGCATCGGCAGGCGGACTCTCAACCACTGCGCCACCGGGGAAGCCCTATTTTTAGTTTTTTAAGGAATCTCCATACTGTTCTCCATAGTGGCTGTATCAATTTACATTCCCACCAACAGTGCAAGAGGGTTCCCTTTTCTCTGCACTCTCTCCAACAATTGTTGTTTTTAGATTTTCTGATGATGCCCATTCTAACTGGTGTGAGGTGATACCTCATTGTAGTTTTGATTTGCAATTCTCTAATAATTAGTGATGTTGAGCAGCTTTTCATGTGCCTCTTGGCCATCTGTATGTCTTCTTTGGAGAGATGTCTCTTTAGGTCTTCTGCCCATTTTTTGATTTGGTTGTTTTTCTTATTTTTTTTTTAAATATTGAGCTTCATGAGCTGTTTTTATAATTTGGAGATTAGTCCTTTGTCTGTTGATTAGTTAGCAAATACTTTCTCCCATTCTGAGTGTTGTCTTTTTGTCTTGTTTATAGTTTCCTTTGCTGTACAAAAGCTTTTCAGTTTCATTAGGTCCCATTTGTTTATTTTTGTATTTATCTCTGTTACTCTAGGAGGTAGGTCAAAAAAGATCTTGCTGTGATGTATGTCAGAGTGTTCTTCCTATGTTTTCCTCTAGGAGTTTTATAGTGTCTGGTCTTACCTTTAGGTCTTTAATCCATTTTGAGTTTATTTTTGTATATGGTGTTAGGGAGTGTTCTAATTTCATTCTTTTACATGTAGCTGTCCAGTTTTCCCAGTACCACTCTTTGAAGAGGCTGTCTTTTCTCCATTGTATATTCTTGCATCCTTTATCAAAGATAAGGTGACCATATGTGCGTGGGTTTATCTCTGTCCTTTCTATCCTGTTCCATTGATCTATATTTCTGTTTTTGTGCCAGTACCATATTGTCTTGATGACTGTACCTTTGTAGTATAGTCTGAAGACAGGGAGTCTGATTCCCCCAGCTCTGTTTTTTCCCCTCAAGATTGCTTTGGCTATTCAGGGTCTTTTGTGTCTCCATACAGATTTGAAGATGTTTTGTTTTAGATCTGTAAAAAATGCCACTGGTAAGTTGATAGGGATTGTGTTGAATCTGTAGATTATAGTAATTTTCACAATATTGATTCTTCCAGTCCAAGAACATGGTATATCTCTGTTTGTGTCATCTTTGATTTCTTTCATCAGTGTCGTATAGTTTTCTGAGTACAGGTCTTTTACCTCCTTAGGTAGGTTTATTCCTAGGTATTTTATTCTTTTTGTTGCAGTGGTGAATGGGCTTGTTTCCTTAATTTCTCTTTCTGATCTTTCACTGTTAGTGTATAAGAATGCAAGAGATTTCTGTGCATTAATTTTGTATCCTGCAGCTTTACCAGATTCACTGATTAGCTCTAGTAGTTTTCTGGTGGCATATTTAGGATTATCTATGTATAGTATCATGTCATCTACAAACAGTGACAGTTTTGCTTCTTTTCCAATTTGTATTCCTTTTATTTCTTTTTCTTCTCTGATTGCCGTGGCTAGGACTTCCAAAACTATGTTGAATAATAGTGGCGAGAGTGGACATCCTCATCTTGTTCCTAATCTTAAAAGAAAATGCTTTCAGTTTTTCACCCTTCAGAATAATGTTTGCTGTGGGTTTGTTGTATATGACCTTCATTATGTTGAGGTAGGTTCCCTCTATGCCCACTTTCTGGAGAGTTTTTTCATAAATGGTGTTGAATTTTCCCAAAAGCTTTTTCTCCATCTATTGAGGTGATCATATAGTTTTTATTCTTTAATTTGTTAATATGGTGTATCACATTGATTGCTTTGCGTATATTGAAGAATCCTTGCATCCTGGGATAAATCCCACTTGATCATGGTGTATGATCCTTTTAATGGGTTGTTGGATTCTGTTTGCTAATATTTTGTCGAGGATTTTTGCATCGATATTCATCAGTGATATTGGTCTGTAATTTTCTTTTTTTGTAGTACCTTTGTCTGGTTTTGGTATCAGGGTGATGGTGGACTCGTAGAATGAGTTTGGGAGTGTTCCTTCCTCTGCAATTTTTTGGAAGAGTTTGAGAAGGATAGGTGTTAGCTGTTCTCTAAATGTTTGATAGAATTCGCCTGTGAAGCCATCTGGTCCTGGGCTTTTGTTTGTTGCAAGATTTTTTGTTGTTGTTGTTGTTGGAAGATTTTTAATCACAGTTTCAATTTCAGTGCTTGTGATTGGTCTGTTCATATTTTCTGTTTCTTCCTGGTTCAGTCTTGGAACGTTGTGCTTTTCTAAGAATTTGTCCATTTCTTCCAAGTTGTCCATTTTGTTGGCATATAGTTGCTTGTAGTAATCTCTCATGATCCTTTGTATTTCTGCAGTGTCAGTTGTTCCTTCTCTTTTTAAATTTCTAATTCTATTGATTTGAGTCTTCTCCCTTTTTTTCTTGATGAGTCTGGCTAATGGTTTATCAATTTTGTTTATCTTTTCAAAGAACCAGCTTTTAGTTTTATTGATCTTTGCTATTGTTTCCTTCATTTCTTTTTCATTTATTTGTGATCTGATTTTTATTATTTTTTTCCTTCTGCTAACTTTGGGAGTTTTTTTGTTCTTCTTTCTCTAATTGCTTTAGGTGTAAAGTTTGTTTATTTATTTGAGATGTTTCTTGTTTCTTGAGGTAGGATTGTATTGCTATAAACTTCCCTGTGAGAACTGCTTTTGCTGCATCCCATAGGTTTTGGGTCATCGTGTTTTCATTGTCTTTTGTTTCTAGGTATTTTTGATTTCCTCTTTGATTTCTTCAGTAATCTCTTGGTTATTTAGTAGTGTATTGTTTAACCTCCATGTGTTTTTATGTTTTACAGTTTTTTTTTCCCTGTAATTGATATCTAGTCTCAAAGCGTTGTGGTCAGAAAAGATACTTGATATGATTTCAATTTTCTTAAGTTTACCAGGGCTTGATTTGTGACCCAAGATATGATCTATCCTGGAGAATGTTCCATGAGCACTTGAGAAGAAAATGTATTGTGTTGTTTCTTGACGGAATGTCCTATAAATATCAATTAAGTCCATCTTGTTTAATGTATCATTTAAAGCTTGTGTTTCCTTATTTAGTTTCATTTTGGATGATCTGTCCATTGGTGAAAGTGGGTGTTAAAGTTCCCTACTATTATTGTGTTACTGTCGATTTCATCTTTTATGGCTGTTAGCATTTGCCTTATGTATTGAGGTGGTCCAGTGTTGGGTGCATATATATTTACAATTGTTATATCTTCTTCTTGGATTGATCCCTTGATCATTATGTAGTGTCCTTCTTTGTCTCTTGTAACATTCTTTATTTTAAAATCTATTTTATCTGATATGAGTATTACTACTCCAGCTTTCTTTGATTTCCATTTGCATGGAATATTTTTTTCCATCCCCTCACTTTCAGTCTGTATGTGTCCCTGTGTCTGTAATGGGTCTCTTGTAGACAGCATATATATGGGTCTTGTTTTTGCATCCATTCAGCCAGTCTGTGTCTTTTGGTTGGAGCATTTAATCCATTCACATTTAAGGTAGTTATCAATATGTATGTTCTTATTACCATTTTCTTAATTGTTTTGGGTTTGTTTTTGTAGGTCGTTTTCTTCTCTTGTGTTTCCCCCTTGGAGAAGTTCCTTTAGCATTTGTTGTAGAGCTGGTTTGGTGGTGCTGGATTCTCTGAGCTTTTGCTTGTCTGTAAAGCTTTTGATTTCTCCATGGACTCTGAATGAGATCCTTGCTGGGTAGAGTAATCTTGGTTGTAGGTTCTTCCCTTTCATAACTTTAAATATATCATGCCACTCCTTTCTGGCTTGTAGAGTTTCTGCTGAGAAATCAGCTGTTAACCTTATGGGAGATCCCTTGTATGTATTTGTCATTTTTCCCTTGTTGCTTTTAATATTTCTTCTTTGATTTTAATTTTTGATGGTTTGATTAATATGTGTCTTGGTGTGTTTCTCCTTGTGTTTATCCTGCCTGGGACTCTCTGCGCTCCCTGGACTTGGGTGGCTATTTCCTTTCCCATGTTAGGGAAGTTTCGACTATAATCTCTTCAAATATCTTCTTGGGTCCTTTCTCTCTCTTCTCCTTCTGGGACCCCTGTAGTGTGAATGTTGTTGCGTTTAATGTTGTCCCAGAGGTCTCTTAGGCTGTCTTCATTTCTTTTCATTCTTTTTTCTTTATTCTGTTCCGCAGCAGTGAATTCCACCATTCTGTCTTCCAGGCCACTTTTCCGTTCTTCTGCCTCAGTTATTCAGCTGTTGATTCCTTCTAGTTTATTATTCATTTCAGTTATTGTATTGTTCATCTCTGTTTGTTTGTTCTTTAATTCTTCTAGGTGTTTTTTCTTTAATTCTTCTAGGTTTTTGTTAATCATTTCCTACATCTTCTCAGTCTTTGCCTCCATTCTTTTTCCGAGGTCCTAGTTCATCTTCATTATCATCATTCTGAATTCTTTTTCTGGAATAAGAATCTGTCTCCACTTCAGTTAGTTGTTTTTCCAAGGTTTTATCTTGTTCCTTCATCTGGTACATAGCCCTCTGCCTCTTCATTTTGTCTATCTTTCTGTGAATGTGGTTTTCATTCCACAGGCTGCAGGATTGTAGCTCTTCTTGCTTCTGCTAGCAATTTCTTTCTTATGATTGTATTTTTTTCCCCAAGTGGAAGGTTTTTATTTATTTATTGTTTTTGCCCTTACAAACATTTTATAAGTAGAAAATATTATTCAGAGGTTTCTTTGGTTTTTAAAGCTTAATGTCTAATTTATTAAAGTTATATACCTACTATATAATTTATAAAGTTATATACCTAGTTTTACCTTAAAGTTCAATTTATAAATTTTATTATATTTAGAAATTTATCAAATGTTGTCAGTTACTTTTAAGGAGGTGTTTGATTAATAATTGGGCCCATTTGTAGACATAAATGTCTCTAAGCTTTTAAAGCTTCATGTATACACTGAATATTTTAAACTCATTTTGATGTCCTTCAGTATTCTAACAAAATAAACCTTCTAAAATTCTAAGTAACTTTTATAAATTTAATAAAATAAACTTAAATATATGGCGGTCCTTAAGTATACTAACTGTTCCAAAACTGTATATTAACTAAGAAAAATTAAAATTATACAAGTCTAAATCAATCACACATTGAAAATTGGAACTTTCAGTATAGGTATATTTTATAATAGTTCAAGGAAGTTGTCTTGAATGTTACACATACTTATACTACCACATAGGCACATATTTTTTTCTCAATGCATAAACATTAATGTTCTAAGTTTGATTCTCTTAAACATTTCTATTCTTAGTTCTAAATCTCCCCAGAGTTAAAAGATGCATACCCACTAAGGAGATAATAATGCCATTCCAAGCAATTTGGGGAGAATTTGGAGATTTTAGCTAGGATCTTAACCTGGATTCTTGCCAGCCCCATCTGTAGCCCACACCAGGAACTTTATAATGCTATGAGCTATTGGTCTTGTATATAGGACCATACAAACTGGTGTGGCCACACGACTACTTACCGCTGGCACTTACCCTGTTTGATGGGACCTGCAATGTCCCGATTGTTAAGAATTTACATTCATTTTACTCCACTAAAGCTTTGTCTAGTCATGGAAACCTGCAACCGACTCAGGCTGCTACACGACTTGATTTCGTTTTCCTTTGTCTAGGATATATTAATTTCTTTTCCATTTAGCTCCAATGAGCTCTGATGTTGATGGTATTCTATCTTCTTTGCATATTCTTCCTGAGCAGTAGGACCACACAACTCACACAGTTATTAAAATGATATCCGATTACATCCTGCAAGTCTCACAGCCTCTAGGGCCAAATGCCTGACAATTTTACAATGGTTTCTATTGTTTCAAAAGATGTTTTAAAACATAACACTGGTGGAATCTTCAAGATTTGGAAGAAAGAACAAATATTTTGGGAGCACCTGCGAGGAGCCAAGTTACTTTATGTATATAATTTCATTTTTGTCCTCCAACACACCTTTCAAGTGTTTATTTTCATCCCCATATTCAAATAAAGAAGGCAGGTTAAGTTTCTAAGGCCATATGGCAAATAAATGGTGAAGCTAAGACTAGCTTTTAGGATTGTTTGCAGAATTCATGATCCTCGATGCTGTTCCCATGGCTTTGAAGGTTTTATTACCAGGCTCTCTGAACCATGGGCCCAAACTCCAGAGTTCTTCACTCTGACCACCCAAACTTTCTAGTTCAGTCTGGACTTTCCAGACCACTGCAGGGCTCCAAAGCAATATCTGTTCCCCTTCCCCTCACGGTCCTTAAGTCACCCAGAAAACGGGTTAAGTTTTCCAAAGATTTTCATGACAGCAGCCCATGGACGGCAAGTCCTAAGATGCCAGTTACAGCCATAGCCATGGGTCCATGTCCCGGGTCCTGAGGGGCCAGCCAAGTTCAAGCCTGACCTTGGCTGAAGTCCTAACAGTCCTTCAGCCCCACCCTAGACATCTTGGGCTTCCTTTCCTCTCTGGGAGGCATCCAAACAGTCCTAGAGGTGAGTGCTTTTCTTTGCCTTTTTCTCTGTTTGCCCAGGTGAGTACTGCTCTCTCTGACAAGCCGTAGTGCAGCTTGGGACTCACACCTTCCTGGGAAAGAGGGTGGGAATTGCGGGGGGACACAGCTCTAGGGGCTGAGCCAGCTTCCTCTGCAGCCCATAGGCCAGCTGGGCCTCTTCTTTCCGGTCTATGAGTGCAGGAAGCACTCATAGACATTCCATGTCCCCTTTGCTGAGGGTTGGGCCCAGCAGGTGGCATTTGAGTGACACCTGCTGTGGAGACCAGTGTGGCCCGTGGTGGACGGGAGCCACAGACACAACCACCTTGGGACTGGGAATAGGAGTCCCTGAATCCCTTGGCTTTGTCATTGATGAGCTGTGATTTTTGGACCGAAGTGTAATTTAAGGTGGCCTCTGCCCATTGTTTAGAATTTTTATTTTATTTAAAAAATGTTCTTTCTATATGGGAACATATATATATGTATAACTGACTCACTCTGTTATAAAGCAGAAACTAACACACCAGTGTAAAGCAATTATACCCCAATAAAGATGTTAAAAAAAAAAAAAAATGTTCTTTCTGACTTTTTTAGACATAGGCCTTTAAAAAAAATCACAGATCACTCTTGCACATACATAAAAAAGGAAAATGTGAGTGAAATAAACAGATTAAAGTGTTCTTAAAATGTCCTCATATTCCTGAATTGCTTTTTGGCTTAGGCATTAACAACCCCATTTTCCCACACAGTTATCCTGAGTGTGAGGTAAGGATGTGATGGGAAGCTTCACTGATGGTTGTGATCTTGGGTGGCCTTGGCCCGCAGTGGCTTTAAGCAGGATTTCGGTTTCCGGCCAGAGATAGACGTCGGGCTGCAGCAGTGAGAGTGCTGAATCCTAGCCACTAGACTAATGACCAGTGACAAGGCCCTGGCCCTTTGGCTTTGCAGAAATGAATTCCCACAAAGATAGAAAATAGTGAAACAACTAAAGTGTTTATTAGGAGGAAAAATAGTACGTGTGGATAGACACACGGGTGGACTCACAGAGAGTCGCACCCTCGTGGCAGTTTAAATCACTTATATGGGGAATTTCTTCTGTGTTTCCTTTGGCCAGTCTTTGCCTGGTTCTGAGCCCGTATTTGGTTTATCTCAGGGTCCTCCCATGTGTATGCCCATCTCTTAGCCAAGATGGATTCCGTCGGAGAGCCTTATGGGTAGGTTGACATCACTCCCCTTTTGACCTCCAAGGAGCTTTTCTGTGCATGTATAGTCAGTCAGGAAGGTGTCCTTGACTTCGAGAATGAGAAATATGTGGTCTCTGTCTCTTATCTGGGCAGGGCTCAGCCTCTCCTATCTTCATCTTGGAGTATCTGTCCACAGGGGACAAACTCCAGCTGCTCATCCTGGGGTCCATCTATCTCCTGCCTCAGTTGAAGGTTGATGGTATGGTGACAAGGAAGGTACCCC
>NW_006784184.1:1177517-1192071 GCF_000442215.2 Lipotes vexillifer | reverse complement strand
TGCCCAAATTCTGCCTCACTAATCACACTCCCAGCAAGCCTTCTAAGAGTCCTAAGGCACTACATACCCAGGGAGCAGTGGTTGAACAGGAATACAAGTGTCACTTGGCTGTCAGTCCTGATAACTCTCATCAAACTAAGAACTCTGATCAAAGGTCCTTAGAGGGCTTCCCTGGTGGCACAGTGGTTGAGAGTCCGCCTGCTGATGCAGGGGACACGGGTTCGTGCCCCAGTCCGGGAAGATCCCACATGCTGTGGAGCGGCTGGGCCCGTGAGCCATGGCTGCTGAGCCTGTGCGTCCGGAGCCTGTGCTCCGCAACGGGAGAGGCCACAACAGTGAGAGGCCCGCGTACTGCAAAAACAAAAACAACAACAAAAAACAAAACAAAAACAAAAACAACAACAAAAAAAGGTCCTTAGAGCCCAGGTCATGGGAACCCTAATGAAGGCCTTTGCTTTGGCTTTAAATCCCAGTTTGGGACTAGCCTGGGAAGTGGGGGTTAATGGGGGAGACTGGGGCCGTCTCTAAGGTTTAACTGTCCATTTTGCACCAGGAGATTCTTCCTGAAATCCTTCTGGTTTTCTGGTTTCTTCATCGAAGGGTAGCTCAGAGCACCATATATAGCCACGGGCTCTGGGACCAGGTCCACACTCTGGACTGGCATGGGTGCCAGCTGTTGGGCCGGGCGCAAGAGCTTGAATCTCAGTCATGAGGCTGGGTCACACAGCCGGAAGAAGACACCTGAAAGGGAATCAGTGGTTCTGTGGAGCTCCATTGTTTTCTGGAAGAGACAGGCTGTTCAGTGTTAATAGCCACATTCTTCTTGCAGACAAGAGAACCTTTGGTGGGATGATTCACTGCCCCTCCCAACCTCTTGTTCCCTTATCACTTCACAGGAAGCTGCACGGCCAGAAGGTAGTTAAACCTGTGGGCTTGGGCCCGGTTTCTCCTCCCTCCAAGATAACCAGTTCTCTTTCCTTTTCACTGTGGGACTAAGCAGGGAAGTGGGAGGAGGTTGGTATTAGTGATGGGAAATGATCCTTTCCCCCAAATCAAGAAAAGAATCAAACTTCATATCCCTAAGTGGCCTTGCGGAACCTTGGCTAAAGTTTCTTGCTAAATTCCCAGGAAGAGCTGAGAAACTACTTAAGACAAGCATGGGGTGATCCTCGTCATCTGTGCTTTCCAAGCAAGTAGAGTGGATTGGGACACCCTGTGAAGCCAAAAAGATATGAGCATGGATGTGTTTCAAAGTGGTTACGACCATGGGCTTGGAGCCACAGAGAGCTGGTTTTGACTTCCGGCCCTGCTACATACTCCGTGAGATTGAGCTCTTAGCTCTCTCTAAACCTCAGTTCCCGTCTCTAGAAGTGGATGACAACAATGCCCACCTTATGTGTGCAGTGAAGCCCTTAGCCCAGTGCCTGGCACCCCCTAACAGTCAATAAATGATAGCTGTTATTATTACGGCTGTTATTATTACAGGGCGGGAAGGAGCAGATGACTCAGCACAGAGCTAGCCATTTAGCATAGAAGCTCCTCTTATAGGCCATTGCCTTCCCTACCACTGCCCCCTTCCCCAGCACATTCTACTAATGTCTGTAAAGTCTTGACACGGTGCAATGTCTTGCCTTAAATGATGTAACGACGAAGCCACTGCCGGGGTGTGGTGAGACATAGTGAATGTGTGAAGATGTGGTCCCAAGTCAGGGGATGAGGATGGGTTTACTAACTCTTTGGTCACTAGATTATTATGACAGTCCCATCAGCCGGTGAAATGTATCATTGCCATGGTCCAGTTTTCTTCTATTTTCTGGCTAAAGATGTTAAGTCTTTGGTTTTTAAAGCTCCCCAGCACCTTCCCATCTCTAATTGAAAATAATAATTATGGAATGATGTTTCCAGAAATACCATCAGGAACTGAATGGTGATTTCTGTGTAAGAGCCCATCTGTAAAGGGTGATATTCTGGGACTTTATTAAACTCTTGTCTTTAGGATGCTAGCATTAAAGTTATGGGTGGCTGCAAGCAGCATTAAGGGTAAGGAAAACAATAAGAAGCCTTTCAGTGCCAAATAGCAGGTCTTTTCGAGGTAAATAGCGTCCACTCCTAAGGAATAGTTCAACCAGCTAAGAATCTGGAAATCCACATTGTGGCCATTCATCACAGTTGAATTCCAACTTATTCCAGAAGTATTTCAGGCTGAGTGAGAGACCGAGGCACCTTATTTCAAAGTTCTCCCTTCATTGCTCAGCCGAAGAGCCAGACCAAAAGGATTTGAAGATAAGGAAAAGTGAGACTCCAAGAAAGGTTGAACAGTTCTTTATCAGGAAGTCACAGAGTGTTGGCTCTGGGAGGAATCTCAGAGGTGGGCTAGTATCCTGATCCAAAGCATTCATTTTACAGATGTAGACTCAGGTGTACACGGGTGGAGTGCTTAAGATCACTGGAGACCAGAGTCCAGATTTCCTGGTTGCTGGTCCTGGTTCCTCTTTTTCCAGAAATCATTGTCACCTGTTTGTGGGTTGCCTGCGGGGTACGAGGGTATGGAGGGTCTAAGACACCTCCCCTTACACCGCAGTACCGTGTAGTAAGATAAACAAGGTATGTTCACATGAAGGAATAATAGTATTTGAGGCTTGTGTGAGGGGCACCGTCAGTGTGATGGGAGTTGAGGCAGAAGAGGAGAGATTTTTTCATTTCTGATGGGCCAGGGAAGCTTTCAGAGAAGGTGGGATTTCAGGAGGGTCATAAAGAATGTGTGTGATTTGGATGGGAGGAGAGAAAGGCCATTCTAAGCAGGACAAAGACATGTTCAGAGGAGCGAAGTTAGGACAGTGAAAGGAACATTTATGAGTCAGAGACAGTTTGGCTGAAGTGATCGTTTTCCTGGGATCACAGGTGTTATAATTGGAAGATATGCCAGAGATCCTGAGACCCAGTTTCCTCATTTTACTGGTGAGAGTATTAGGTCCAGAAAGTTAAAGTGGCTTGGCCAAGGTTACATGGCTATGAAGAGCAGACGGGGGTTACAACCCTGGCCCATGACTTCTTAGCCAGTACGTTTCCCACTACACCCTGCTGACCTAGGGCAGTGATAACAGAGAGACAGAGAGACCACAGAGGACCTCGCAGGAGACACAAGACATTTGTGAATTAAGCACTGAAACCTTGGACTCTTTTTGAACTGGGCAGTTAACCCGTGGTCAGAGTGATGAGCTGGGGGTGGCATGCAGGATGGATGGGAGGGATTGAAAGGAGAGGCAGAGAGAGAGTGACCAGTTAAAGACGCCCAGACCTAGACCCGCTATGAGATAACACGAACTGAGGTGGTAGCAGGAGAGAAGATGAAGAGGAGAGGATGACTGTGAGAGGGATTAAGCCATTGGCTGTGGGAGAGTCAGGGAACAGGAGAGGATGGAGTCAAAGGCCACTCTGCAAGTTCAGGGTTGACCAGTTGTCTGTGGAAGAAACCACCTTACACTTTCCCCTTAGCTCTTCACTCATTCACTTATTCATTCTTTCAACCAATGTTTTTGAGCCTGCGGAAGGCATTCCATGTTCACCCCAGCCAGCAACCCACTGAACGTGATGCTTTTGTTGTTTTCTTGGGGTCTGCCCCCTTGAACTCTTCTTGGTTAGAGTTTCTGGAGAGAACCGAGGCTAAATCAGGAGAACAGCTTGGTTATTGAAAAGAAAAGAACCTGATTGTCTGGGAGGGTGTTGAAAAGCCAGCAAGATTTCAAACGCGAGGAGGATCAAAATGTCCTGGGAAGCGGGGAGGCGGGCCCTGTGCACACAGAAGCTCCTGATCTTAGGGAGAATAAAAAATGCCCGCGTACCGCAAAAAAAAAAAAATGCCAGTGTGATGTCAACCAGGGGACTCTTTTGCACTCAATAGCTGCCTATAGGTGTGATGAACACACTTGGTCCTGGGGCCAGGCTGGGGTGGCTCTAGGCACGGGCTGCTGCACCCCCCGGAGAGTGGATGGGCCTTGTGTCCACCATCAGAATGGGGGCAGGTGCTGAGGGCTCCTTATGTCAGAAGGGGACCCCAAGACCACAGCTTTAGAAGACGGAGAGCTGCTGAAGGTAGAGTCTGTGCTTTCCTCCCCGTTCTTCTCTCTCGGCGATTCGTACCCCACCCGATCTTTGGATGCCTTTAATGACTGTGCTTTGTCTTTCACCCCTTGGCAGTTGTGGCTGTTTTTATGCCGAAGGTTTAGTCTTACCAACTGGACTCTTGAACAAATATGGCAAATAGGTCAAAACACATGGACCAACTAACAGATTGGTTGTAGCCGTATTGAGATGCCTTCTCTCCTGCACCTGGGCCAAGTATAATAGTTCTAGGCAGACTTTGAAATGCCTTGACTTATTTAACTTATTTTTATTTCTGTCTCCGAATAATACCAAGTGAAAATAGGGTGGAAGGAGGTCCATAAAATATGTTGGGGAAACACGGTCAAAACCTCCAAGTCACATAGCTTCCCGTTCACCTTCCAAAATGCATGATTGCTGTGAATGTCCTCTGGTTGCCTCTTGTACCCTCTGAGGTCAGGGTGGCTTGGGTTTACAGAGACATGCTCTGGAACCCTTGCTCCGCTGCTTTCTAGTGTGTGAATCTGGTAAATTACACTGAGTATCTCTGGACTTTGGTCTTCCTCTGTAACATTGGTACGATCCCTACTTTGCATAGTGTTAGCAGGACAGTTTAGCAAGTCTCTGGCTAAGAGGAGGTGTGGATTAGGATTAGATCTGGGTGAGACCAACTCAGAGTTTAGGACCTGGTGTTCAATTCATACTGGTATCTCAGAGTTATTTCCTGTGTGGGATGCTGGGATTAGAGAAGATGGATCTCAAATGTGAACATCAGGAAAGAGGTGCCTGTGATGGGGGCTGCCATGCCCGAGTTCATCCTGAAGGTCAGCTCCCTAGATACCATGGACAGATGCCCATTTAGACGTGATTATAGGAAGCCCGAAGGCTGGGCAGTGTGTGGCTAGGGGAGTCGTGTCCCGGCAGGAAAGACTCTCGGTGACTTGTGCAAGCTGCAAGCTGAGCTGGGAATGCAACCCAGGTGTCCTGACTCCTCACCCCCTTCCCCGCCTAATGATAAGGCCCCTTCCCTCTCCCTGTATCCAGGGTTGGACATGTCGGGAGCTAAGAGAGTGACCTCAGGGCATCCAGTGAGCTCACTCTGCTGCTCTGGTCTGGATGTGAAGTGCTATCAGAGCTCCGAGGGAAGGGCTTTGCACCCTGCGTTTCTCAGAGGCCAGTGGTGGGAACAGATCCTTCCCTGGAGACTAGAAGGAGTTAGTGAACTTTGAGAAGGCTCCAGAGGCCTGGGCAGCAAGGGCCACTGAGGCGTTGAAGGGAAGGGAGAGAATGATTGATGAGGGAAACCTAAATGAGAGAACTTGCTGGCTTGACCTCAGCACCAACTGAGGGGCGTGGGAGAACATTCTGCAAATATTTCAGAGGCATCAGTGCCAGAGAACTCAGTGGCTGAACCTGGATGCAAGGGAAGGGAGGGAGCGTAGGGCTAAGTCTGTCAAGGAAATCTTTCCCAGAGCCGTCAGGAGGCAGGCCTCCTCCTCGGGGACCCCGTCTGTGTGGGCATCTCCCCATGGCACGGGGTTTAAGGGCTTGCAGGTTCCAGGATACAAACCACAGGGGCCAGAGAAATTGGCCCAGATCACTTTTCCTGTAGAGAAACTGGGCAGAAAGCATAAAGCAAGACAGGAGGTGGGGCTTCCCTGGTGGTGCAGTGATTAAGAATCCGCCTGCCAATGCAGGGGACACAGGTTCGAGCCCTGGTCTGAGAAGATCCCCCATGCCGCGAAGCAAATAAGCCCGTGCGCCACAACTACTGAGCCTGTGCTCTAGAGCCCACAAGCCACAGCTACTGAGCCCACGTGCCACAACTACTGAAAGCCTGAGCTCCTAGAGCCCGTGCTCCATAACAAGAAAAGCCACTGCAGTGAGAAGCCCGAGCACCACAACGAAGAGTAGCCCCTCCTCGCCACAACTAGAGAAAGCCCGTGTGCAGCAACGAAGACCCAACGCAGCCATTTAAAAAAAAAAAAAAAGACAGGAAGTGAGAACGAGGTGGATGGGAGAGCCTTGTCTTTCTCTCTCTGTCCTCTTCTAATCGGTTTTCTGGGGATCCACGTTCTCTGTGTCAGTCATGGCCTCTTCCCCCTTCCCCTGGGCCCCTCCCTGTACCATCTTCCTAGCCTAAGCCTCCCCAGCCTTCACAGGCAAGTTCAATCTCCACCTTCGTCAGGAAGCCCATCCCAACCTCAAATACTGTCATCATGCACCCTCCACCCTTGAAGAGCCACAATACTAAAGGTTCTGAGATGTCCTATGGTAAGGAAATCTTTTGGAATTTGTTTATCCTAGTAATTCTTCAATCTGTTTGATCACAAAATTCTATTTTTAGGCAACTGTATTACATGCTGGCTCCTGGTGAGGAAGCATGTACATATGACTGGCTCCCTCAGTCACATCCTAAGAGCTTCAGTGGCAAAGGCCACACGTGCTGCTTCCTTTGCAACTCGCATAGCGCATATATCAGATCCTAGTGCCCACAACATTTGGGCTTAATTAAAAAGAAAGAGGAACATCAGAGACCAAATGAAAAAGCAAATGACAAAACGGGGGAATTTGCAATATACGTAGAAAGGAATGATATCTTGAACAGAGAGAAATTTTTGACAGTAAGAAAAGCAGTGAATGCTGCGATAGAAATGGGAGAGAAATCATGAACATTCAAATCACAGTAGAAGAAATATACAATACTTATATACATTCAGATAAGTATTTAACCTCACAGTAATAAAAAATATGAAATAAAATAAATGAAGTGCCATCTTATCAATTAAGCTGGCAAAAAAGAGTTGGGTAGTGAGGATATAGGGAAATAAGCACTCTTTTACACTACTGGCTTTTTAAAAAACCAGTGACTTTTTTTTTCAAGGATATGCTAAAAAACAGTAATTTCCCCCTCACAAACCATTTATCAAAAATGTGTTATTTCTGGCTGTGTAATATTCCATAATATGGAGTGTAAAAGTTCGTTTAGCTGCCATTTTGACTGGGCATTTAGGTTATTTCCAAGGTTTGTCTGATCTTAGATTATTTCCTTAGCATGAAATTTTAATAATGTGCTAGTTATATACTATGTACCAAATCACCCCAAAACTAACAAAATATTAGGTAGTTCAGAACAACAGTTATAATTAAATCTGGTTTCTGTGGGTTAAGAGTTTGAACAGGGTATAGTGGGGCAGCTTGTCTCTGTTCCATGATTTCTGGAACCTCATCTGGAAGCCTGGAGGCCTGCATCTGGAATCACTCCCATGTCTGGCACTGATGCTTCAATGGGGCTGTCAGCTGGGGCCCCTCCATGTAGCTTCCTCACAACATGGAGGTTGGGATCCAAGGGCAGATAAGAAGGGTATGGTATTAGTTTCCCCTTGCTGCTGTAACAAGTTACGACAGACTTAGTGGCTCAAACCAACACAAATTTATTCTCCTGTTGTTCTGGCGGTCAGAAGTCGGGAATGACTCTTAACCTGTCTGAGGTCAAGGTGTTGACAGGGAGGTGCTTCTTTTGGAGGATCCAGGAGAGAATTCATTTCCTGGTCTTTTCTGGCATCTCAAGCTGCGTTTCTTGCATTCTCTGGCTCGCGGCCCCTTCCTTCACCTTCAGAGCCGGCCGCAGAGCACTTGGCTTCAGTGTCACATTGCCTCCTTCATCTTGGTCAAACCTCCCTCTGCCTCCCACATGCAAAGACAGTAGTGACTGCATTCAGGGCTTACCCAGGTAATCCAGGGAAACCTCTCATCTCGAGATCTTTGACTTAATCACATCCACCGACATCTCGTTTGCCTTACAAGGTAGAATTCACAGAATGGTGGTTGCCAGAGGCTGGGGTGGCGGGGAAACAGGCAGAGCTTGGTCAAAGGGTACAAACTTTCAGTTACGAGATTAGTAAGTGCTGGGGGTCTAATGTACAGCATGGTGACTATAGCTACGAATACTGTGCTGTACACTTGAAATTTTCTAAGAGAGTAAACCTTAAGTATTCTCACTAACAAAGAAACAAAGGGTGATTATGTGAGGTGATGGATATGTTAATGAATCTGATTTTGCTGATCATTGCACAATGAATGTGTATATCAAATCATCACAGTGTACACTTTAAATATATTGCAATTTTATTTGTCAGTTCTGCCTCAGAAAAGCTGAGCAAGAAGGTAGCACTCACAGGTTCGATGGCCTAGGATCCTGCACAACTCCGGGCGCATTTTCAGCCTGCTGCAGTGACTGAGGGTTTTCTTTCTCTTTTAGCTGGGTTTACGGGAAGCCGTACAGTGGCATGGTGGGAGCTGCGGGTGGAGCTGGGGCACTGGGGCAGCTGTGGTGGGCGGCGTGGAATCTGGGTTACCTGCACACACAGCTTACTCATGCCCTCTGGGCCTGCTCAAGCTCAGTCCCTGAAATGCCCTTTGTGGTTTACGGGCATTGTCACTGGGAGCATCAGTGTTGTGACTTGGTAGGTCTGACGGAGCACAGCTTATAATGGGCAGCGCTGAGTGTGTGGTCACTTGGTGTCCTGCGGTCAAGCATCCTGTCTCTCCCAGGGCCCAGTCATATGCTAATGCCTGTGCTTGAATGATTTATAAATCCCTGCTGGAGACAGCGTAGACTTACTTCAGAATCCCGAAGGACTGCTTGGTGATTTTCCCACCAGGCTCTCTGTAATATCTATCATGCTGCATCTTTTCCCAACGCTGCCACTAGCAACACCACAAGGTCTGCCAGATCAAATAGCCCAAGTGTCAAGGCTATTAGCACCATGGCTTGGACATGCTGCAGAGAACTTTCCTGCTCTGGACCCCCCTCAAGCCTGGCAGCCTCCCATGTCATCCAGTATAAGGAGAAGGACGTTCCTAGGTGTGGAATGTGTTGTGTTAAGAACCCAAGGAAGGGGCTTCCCTGGTGGCGCGGTGGTTAAGAATCCGCCTGCCCATGCAGGGGACACGGGTTTGAGCCCTGGACCGGGAAGATCCCACATGCCGCGGAGCAGCTAAGCCCGTGCGCCACTGCTACTGAGCCTGCGCTCTAGAGCCCGTGAGCCACAACTACTGAGCCCCTGTGCCACAACTACTGAAGCCTGTGCGCCTAGAGCCCGTGCTCTGCAACAAGAGAAGCCACCGCAATGAGAAGCCCGCGCACCTCAACGAAGCACACAGAATAAATAAATAAATAAATAAAATCTTAAAAAAAAAACACCCAAGGAAACCTACCAGGCACTGAGCATCCTTCTTTGTGGTGGGGATGCAAGATGAAGCAATGCATCTCTTACTGTGGAAGGATATCCTGGATGCTTCTTACTCTTGTACCCTAAACACTTAATTGAAGTGACTGATCCGTGGATCCTCATAGGTTTTATAAACCACCCCTGGAGCGCATGTGCGTTCCCCGTGCCTCTTGCCTTGTCTTCCCAGCAAGCATGAGGTTGCTGATGTAATGGGTCAGTGTGATACCCTGTGGGCTGTCTGGGCAGTCAGATCTCTTTGGATGATATTGTGACAGAGAGTGGGTGAGTTCACACAGCCCTGTAGAGAATCTGTAAAGGAATATTGTTTTCTGCTGCACACAAGTGCAAACTGTTTCTGATTCTCTTTTTTATTATTTATTTATTTATAATTTTATTTATTTATTTATCTATTTTTTGGCTGCATTGGGTCTTTGTTGCTGTGCGCGGATTTTCTCTAGTTGCGGCGAGCGGGGGCTACTCTTCGTTGCAGTGCGCGGGCTTCTCATTGTGGTGACTTCTTATTGCGGAGCACGGGCTCTAGGTGCATGTGCTTCAGTAGTTGTGGCACACAGGCTCCGCAGTTGTGGCTCGCGGGCTCTAGAGCGCAGGCTTCAGTAGCTGTGGCACATGGGCGTAGTTGTTCCGCGGCATGTGGGATCTTCCCGGACCAGGGCTCAAACCCGTGTCCCCTGCATTGGCAGGCGGATTCTTAACCACTGCACCACCAGGGAAGTCCCTGATTCTCTTTTTAAAATTTGAATGGAAAAGAATGCATCTGCAAAAGCAGTAGTCACATACCCTGAGGTCTTGTTAATCTGCTCCAGCAGTAACGTCACTTTGGACACAGCAGCTGCAATGGCAGTTCCTACACATTTAGGCCTGTGGTGGTTTATAGACACTCCCCATAGCTTGTTGGTTTCTGCAGGGACCAGACTAATGAATTAAATGAAATATTATAAGGATCAAAGACCCAGCATCTTGTAGGTCATTAATGCTGACACTCATTCTGCTGTCCCCGCAGGGACATGATACTTTGGCTGCGATTCAGGGGTTCCCAATGAGCTTTTCCAACTCTGATAGCTCCTATCCCATGAGCCAGGGATCGAGTGTGAGGGTTACTCCATCGGCCAAGTCTCCCAGCTTCAGTGATATCCCTGGGGACTGTGCGTAGCAGGTCTGTGGGCACAGGGCCTCTGTGAGCTGTACCTCAGCCAGGCCTGCATTTGTGACCTGGCTCCAGAGGCCTCATTCTAACAGGGGAGCCATTATGATGTTTTCGGTCTCTGGCTATTGATGTCAACTAGGGCCCTCTGTTCACCAGTCCTGGAGAATATTCTGGTTCCTTCCTTTCCCTTATATACGATCACCTGAGCAAATGGCAGTAAGACCCTTTGGGGAACCACAGGGTATGTATTTGCCATGGAGTTGCAGGGTCCTTCCTCTTGGGAATCTAGTCATCTCTCTGGTCAGTGGTTCCAGGCAGCTGTGGAGCGAGTGATCCTGCAAAGGATTGTGTTTCTTATTTGAGGTGACCATCTGCCTTCAACCTCTTGCTCCTCCAGTGGGGACTTTTTGGGATTACAGATATTCAGCAGCACCCTTGTTGCCTCTGTTTCTTGGGAGCTTTGTCCTTCCTGTGGATATTAAGAAGTCCAGCTTTGTGACTGCCTTTCCCAACATCAAATTTAACTGGAAATCCTGTATTTGCTAAATCCAGCAATCCCGGCCCCTCTAATCTTCTCAGTGATCAGTGGCCTGGGGAAGAATGGTCTTTGGGTTCTATAGGAACGGACATAATGCCTTAGCAGGGCTTCTGCCTCATAGTCTGTATTGTCTACCCCAGCACGCCCACTCCCCCAGCCTCTTCTTGCCTTCCTGTTGTGTCTGCCCCAGAGCAGCTGGAGCATTTCCGTTTGCTGAGTGGCCATTGCTTTCCCCTGGTCTTAGGAGCCGTCCCAGCAGCTGTTTGCCCCATTCCCTGTGGTCCTTTCTAGGGTGTAAAATCAATTAATCAGAGAGAGTGCCCTGAAGTCAGTTACTGTTTGCTTACCTGGTCTTCCATCCTGGCCACTTGGTTTATGTTTTGGTCTGTCCCAATGTACTGATATGAACATACCAATAATCCAGTATTCTTCCTTTTAAAAAAACTGGGGTATAGTTGATTTACAATATTATATAGTATTAGTTTCAGGTGCACAACATAGCGATTAACATTTTTGTAGCTACGTCCTGGCCACTTTGATCTAGTGCCTTCAAGCTCAAGCCCAGGAGTGATCCCATGGGGCCTGCTGGCACAGGCAGGCTGATACTTCCAGTTCCTCCAGTGGATAGTTTCTTTCCTTCCCTCTTGGACACAGCGTATGTAACATGTCTGTTAGAGTCACAGAGCTGAACTTCACTCTAGTTATTGTCCCAGCACCCAGTAGAGAGGATGGGGGTCAGCTTCTAAGGGGGCACCTATCGCCTCGTTGTGGGGAGGAGGGCCCTGGAGCACCGTCCATCGCTAAAGTGCTAGCTGTCTGTAGGGAAGGCTGGGCCATTGCTGCAAGGCCCGAGGCTCTGGAAGGACAGGAAGTCTTCAGGGTCAGCATCGTCCATCAGGACATCCCCGTTTTTGCAGGGTCCCACGTTTTGCCCACCAGGGATCTCCCTTTTGCAGAAGAGACCCACTGGCTGAGTACTGAAATGCTCTGGAGCTCCGTGTTTCTGGAGCTCTGTGAGTCTAACAGACACTGAGCCTGTCACTTAGCTGTGTCTGTTTGTCCACTGTAGGGGACAAGGTCCTCACTGGGGGCTCCCTCGATGGCCCCCTAGCTCACACACATAGCCATTAAATGTTAGTGTCCCTGGTGTCCATCCCTTTGCAGGGCAACGTTGTAACGCAGCACTAATTAGCCAACTCTGCTGTCTTTGTAGGCATTATCCCGTCCATATTTTAAAAATGCCACAGCATTCCTCTCTACTGGGACGTTCCCTAGGGCACCACTGGTGAAATCTTTAGCGATCTGAGCCATCATCTTGTGCTAGACACCATCTGTGCCTCATCTACCATAAAGGATGGTGGTGGTGGGATCCAGTACCCAATCCCTATCTTTTTCTTCTTGGACCACCCCTGGGGCTACTTGTGTCCTCAGAGAAGCAGATGTCAGTAAGGATGAGAAAAAATGGGGAGGGGGCTGGGGGAGCAGTCAGTCTGTAGTATCGGTCTGTCCCTGGGTGAAGGTGGAGGAAAGAGGGGAAGGTTGGTGGAAGCATCTCAGTCTGTAGTAAAATTCTAAGAGAGATGCCAGGGGAGTGTTCAAGCCAAGGTGGCTTGTCAGAGGTGCCCCATGTCTTCTAGTTGCTGGCCTGCCGAGAATCCCTGCTGTTTGCTGGGAACAGCCAGTGGGACGTGTAGCCTCAGAGTGACAGTAGGGGTGGAGTTCAGAGGTGCTGTCAGCCACTTAGTCTCCTGCCACTGGGGACATGAGAGGGGCATTTCCATGGTTCCCACAGGGACCATGTCCTGTGATCTCTAGACTCCAGGTCAGAGGCTGAATTAGCACCACCTTCATTACTGTAGAGGGTTCTAACAGAGGCTGTTATACCCTTGCCTTGGTCTTTATCCTGAGCTCCCCATGCTATATTGGCTGCTTCCTATATTTGGTCTGTGCTGTGATTTAATCTGTTATAGGCTGTATTTTAATTTGAGAAATTTTACTGGGTAGAGAGACTGGAGATAAGTTGTTTTATTTATATTCTTCCTAAAATCTGAGTGCAAATTGATCAGTTATTTCAGAGTTTTTCTATTTTATAATATCATGTAGCGCTAAAGAAGTCAACGCGTGTCTTCAACGTGCTGCCCAAGTTCACACGTTCATTATATATATTTTCAATCTCCAAGTTCCTGCGGGATGTAATTTTACCAAATATTTCACCGCCGTATAAGTTGCCATTTTCTTAGTCTCCACCTGCTGTCCAGTTTCAAAGCCCAGTGCCATATATTGTAGCTTTTTGTTGTAGCAGAATGCCATTTCTATGCCAGTAATAGTTTCTATGTCATTCAATTTCTCTGTCATTAAATTGTTGTTTCAGTAATAGTCCATAACAGACAATCAACAACATCGTATACAACAATGAGGCTTGATCGAGCTCATGCCTCTCTGGGTTATAGCAGACACAGGCTGGACCCTGTTGGAGCAGCTCTACTCCATGGGTCTCTCATCCCTGTGGGACCAGCAGGCCAGCTTGGAAGGTTCTTTCCAAGGTGATGGCAGAAGCACAGGAAAACAAGTTTGATTGTATAAGTGCTTCTTTCGTCCTTGGTTACTTCGCACTTGCAAACCTGCCATTGGTCAAAAGCCCAGGGGCAAGGATGCATCCTCTGCTCCTGGAGATGAAGAGAGGAGAGAATGTTTCTGAACAATGATCTCTTTGACCACAGGCATTTGCTCTATCTTCGTTGCAAACCATTTTATTGTTTGGAGGTCAGTTTTGCCTTCAAAGATCTTTGAGGTCAAAGAAATTAAAGTTTTCCTGGAACCAGAAGGCTAATTTTTGTAAACACTTGTGGGGCTACTTTCAAGTCTCTATGAATAGTCTAAGATTGAAGATAAAGAGGTGGTCTGAGAAGAATGGGTTCCTTGTTGGAATTCCACCCATGTTGCGTTTGTATCTTAGGACTCCAGGGGAAGCCCTCAAAAACTCTAGAACTCTCCCCAGCCACTGACCCCAGGAACAGATAGACAAGAGCTTTTCTTCTGGTACACAATGACTTTCTTTTTTTTTTTTTTTTTTTCCAGTTATCATTTATTGACCAGTGACTGTGTCAAGTGCTGTGCTAAATGCTTCAAATGTGGTATCTCACAGGATCATCATAGTGCTATGAGGTTGGCATTCTTATTACCCTTATTATAATCTCTTCCGGATGTGTAAGTGATATGCCTTAAATCTCACAGCAAAGTAAAAGGGATTTGAACTTGAAAGTTTCTGCTCTGACTCCAAAGTCAGTGCTTCTAACCTTTTCAATCAACACTAACCTTTTTATTTGAACCCTGCTCCTGTCTCCTCTTCCATCAAAACAGAGACATCTCAGGGCTTCCCTGGTGGCGCAGTGGTTGAGTCCGCCTGCCGATGCAGGGGACACGGGTTCGTGCCCGGGGCCGGGAGGATCCCACGTGCCACGGAGCGGCTGGGCCTGTGAGCCATGGCCACTGAGCCTGTGTGTCTGGAGCCTGCGC
>NW_006784184.1:1162790-1177476 GCF_000442215.2 Lipotes vexillifer | reverse complement strand
GGAAGATCCCACATGCCGCGGAGCGGCTGGGCCCGTGAGCCATGGCCGCTGAGCCTGCGCGTCCGGAGCCTGTGCTCCGCAACGGGAGAGGCCACGACAGTGAGAGGCCCGCGTACCGCAAAAAATAAAATAAAATAAACAGAGACATCTCTACTGCCCGAGAGGCTCTTAAGATCCCAATGAAACCAACAGAAGCCGCTGACTCAGAAGAATTTAACTATAGGCCACTGTCAGAGGTGTACATGGTGTTGGGAGGTTAGCCTCGCGTCGAGTGTCGCCATGAGAAAGTAGAGCTTGCTGAAGGCTGGTTGCCAAGTACCGCTCCGTGCCCTGGTCTGTGATGAGGAAGCAGCAGTGGCTGTGCGGAGGAAGTCAGCCCCTCCCTGCCACGTGCTCCTTTTCCTCTCTTCCTAACAGTAAATGCTGCTTCGGGAGGCTCTGCATTGTAGGGCGGGGGCAGGGGGGCAGGGGAGAAGGGGTGGTGAAGGATTTATTGTCCAGTGAACAAAAGGCCAAGGGACTCCCTTTTAGAAGTTTCCTTTGGGGTCTCAGCCCATCGATACAGAGCAACTCAAGCAGAAACCCCACGACCACCCTGTTCTGGCGATTTGCTCTAAGCTGTCTTCCTCTTTCCTCCATAAGCCCTGCCCCACTCGGCTGTGCACCGCCCAGCTCAGCGTCTCTGGCCGGCCTTTGTCTCGGAAGTAAACTTCCTAGCTCCATCTCCAAGGGAGTTGTCTTCATTTCAGGGTTAGAGGCACCTCACTTTCAAATTACACAGTCAGTTTCTCAAGAAGAATGAGATAATGGACCTGAAAGTGCTGTAACAGGAAAAAGGAGAATGAAGAAAAAACCAAAGCATCGCCGCCCTCAAGCCCCGTGTCCAGTGTGCATTTAACAGAAAGAGAGAGAGAGCTGGATTGGCCAGGAAAAGTACAGGTGTTTGGGGGGGAGGGGGCAGGGAGGGAAATTTCTAACTTAGAAGTGGCCCTTCCTGTAGGGACAGAGTAACTGGGGACCATGGGAATCTGAGCTTAAAATCCCTGAGATTTGACAGCAGCTCATGATAGCAAGCCCAGGGCCTCACAACGTCCTGATATGGAAACTCAGGTACAGGAACATCTCAAAGATTTAGAAGTTTACCTAGATCAACCCTCTCCTGCTCCCCACGTCTCTCTCCAGCTCATGCTTGGTTCTATTTGGCAGCTCAGCTTGTCTTCTGCCCTCTGGTTGTAACATCCAATCATGCTAAACTCTCTCTGTTCTGAGACAGAGCTTTCTCTCTTTGGGCAGGTGTGTTTTCTCTCTTTGGGCAGGTGTGTTTTCTCTCCTTGGGCAGGTCTGTTGTTTTCTCTCCCTGGGCAGGTGATGGTGTTTTACCGTCACCACCCTTCCTGATTCACTATGCTCTGGAAATGGAGTTAAAGCACTGTGAGCAGGGTTTGGAGGTAAAGGTTGTGTTGAGGGTCTGGGAAATAAGGAAGAGAGGATTTACAGCATTTCCCTGTGCGGAGAGAGTAAGAGGCAGACGAGGCTGGAGAGGTACTACGAGGAGGTGCTCACAGGCTGCAGTCAGCTGGATGTGCTCTGAGTCCCGGACTGATGCACAAGACCCAGGCATCCCAACCGCCCTCTTAGTAAGTGGCAACCCCCCAGCAAGAGGCTGAATTTCCCCACATGAGGGTTTACAAGGTCTTGCCTTGGCTCTGGAACAGAGCTCAGAAAGTCAGAAAATGATGGAGTAGCAGGGAGACAAAGAGTCGGGCAGTGGGAGAAAGAGAAAGCGGGGAAGGGAGAAATCCACAAAGACAGGAAGTGACTCTGAGACACGGAGCATAACAAAGGGAGGGGCAGTGAGTGTGGACAGACAGGGAGAAAAGCGTGAAGAGTTAGAGGGTAGAGGACAGAGGAAGAGAAACTGAGTGACTACAAGGCTGCCCAGGGCAGCAGCATCTGTGATGCACCCTCGTGGCTTCTTCTGGGCGACCTGACTCCTCCAGGACCAGATCTCCAGGCTGGGGAATTCAGCGGGCAGGGCAGAGGGAGGCGGGGGGCTGTGTTTGGAGGGCTGTGGACGCTTCTGATCTGTCTGACGTGGTCCCTGAGCACCCCAGGAAAATGGGCGCTGGCTGGGGAAGCGGGATCTGGGCAGAACTGCTGAGCACTGTCACCACCTGGCCTCCTGCTGCTGTCAGACCCCCCCCCCCCCCCCCCAGCTGGAGCCCCTCAGCGGCCATCCAGACAGCCCTGAAGCCAGGCAGCAGGCCGTCCCACCAGGGACCTGGGAGGGGAGGGGAGGGGCACAGGTGCACACGTGCAGGTGGCTCCAGTGCTTGCCACATCTGGATCCACTTACGAGATGAGGGGAGAGACATTCCAGGCTCGCCACCCCGCTTCTTAGGGGTTGGGAAAATAGACTGGGGCGGGCTAGGGGTTACAGACCAGGGTGGCTGGGAATTGGGCCTGGTGTGGGCTTTGTGTTTTCATTTTCATCAGTGAAACGTGTTTGCAAAAAACCTTTTCTAAACTCTGAAGAGCTATTTGTTATTACCCCATCCTCACCACAAGCCCTGGGGAACGTGGTCCCCACTTTAAAGAAGAGGAGACAAGGGCAGAGGTGGGTCACAGGGTCATGCAGGAAGACTCCACATCCAGGGCTCTGTCCATCTTGGTGTATTAGCAGTGGCTCTCCTGAAGGCCTGAGATGGTGTTAGTTCTGGACTTCGCTAGCTGGGGGACTGGGCAGGACGTGGCTTTCACTCTCCTTACGTGCACAACCTAAAAGTTGAGAGTTATGTTTTGTTCAGCGGACAGTCCGAGGACCTCAAGCCCGAGAGGCAGCATCTCAGATAATGCTGAGATACTGTTCCGAAGAGGCGAGGGGGGGAGTCAGGATGTATATTAGGAGTTTTTGCAACAAAAGACCAGGTAGTGGGAACATCAAACGATTACTGTTGATCAAAGAAAACCAGACATCTCAAGTTAATGAAATACACACTCTTCTGTGTATGGGACGATGCAAAGTCTGGGCTCACTGGCATCATTCCTTTGATGTGCACCTCGGCTGTCTGGGGCCAGTATCCTGCGTTTTCACGTCCTGAGTCACTTCAGGTGCACTGTCGTCAGGGATGGCTGCAGCAGTTGACTGCTAGATGGTGGGCATCCTGTCCCATACTGAGTTTCCTCAGGGCTCACCTGGGGAGGCTGTAATGTGATGGCTTGATGGCTGCAACATCCTTTGTTTACTGATATGGCAGCAGTATTTTAGTTCACAGAGGTCTGCCTGCATTACCTGTGGAGCTGCATGGAGTAAAGGGAAAAAAAACATTCACTCTCTTTGTTTCCCACCCCCAGGGTAAAGCCACCAGCTGCTAAGCATACGTCTAGCATGTGACTCTTGCCAGGGCTCACATACCTAGGAAGGTACACTCTGGGCCCAGTAAAAAATCAGAGATGGTCTGACTCTCACAAGAAACCCCGGGTAGGGGAGAAACAACTGGTTACCAATAGCACGTTGCAGGGTGCGGTGGAGGGAACCTTGACGTCTTCCAGTACTCCCAGACCCTCCCCTGCCCAACACAGCCAGCCTCAGTCAGAACCCAAGGAACTTGGGTTGGTAGGATCCAAATTTAACCCTGCAAGTTTTTATTTTGTGCAGGCGTGTAGAGTTTGCTGCAGGAGGTTGAAACTGAGCAAACTAGTTCTGTTTCACAGTCGAGTCGATGGGCCAAGACCAGCACTCGTGGACCCGCAGTAACAGGAGTGCACATGCACAGAGAAGAAGGAGCAGACACGGTGCTGTGTGAGATCGGAGGAGGAAGGTGGTCCCTCTGGAGAGTGAGAAATCAGGGAAGGCTTCTCGGGGGAGGTGGCAAGCAGGGTGCCTTTTCAGATCTACATGGAGCTTCACAGTTTGTAAGACTTTTGCATGCATTACTTTGATATACAATGTTACGGTAACAAATCTTGGTGAAGTGGAGAAACAAGCAATAGCCTGCTGCTGAGAGCATAAATGGAGCATAAATGCGTGTAATGTACTGGGAAGCAACCTGACACCATCAGATTTCAAAATTTCTAGGAATTTATGCTGCAGACACACTGACACATATGGGCAGATGGGCGTGAACAAGAGACCCACTCTCACAATGTTCCTAGTAGCCAGAGACTGAAAACAACCCAAGTGTTCATCCCTAGGGATCAGATTGTGAATTACAGGACATCCAAGTCATGGAACCCCGTGCCGCCATCAAAAAGAATAAGGTAGCTCCGTATGTGCTGTCATGAAAACAATCTCTAAAATGTAATTTTAAGTAAGACATAAAGCAAGGCAAACAGTGAAACGTACAATATATTCTCATTTGTGTAACAACTGGGCACGTGTTTATGGAGGAACAGGAAATTTCCAGAAGGACACACAAAAAACTGTTAACAGTGGTTATTTCTGGGGAAGCAGGGTGAGGGTCTGGAGTGGGAGATGAACTGTGAAAACATTTTCAGTGATTGTCAAATGGATCGTATAGTTAGAAGGGTACACTGAACGTATGTGCTATCTGAAAAGTCATTACAAAACAGAGCAGACTGAACGCATTTTGTGTAATAGATTCTTGTACTCAGAATTTAATAGCATTTGCGTATAGTAATATGTCACTTTTCCTGTTTAAAACAACCTCTGTGAGGCAGACAGAAGTATCTTTTCCCATCCCAGCTTATCAGGACTGGCAGGGGCTGGGTGCTTGGCGGGAAGGCCTGGCAGTCTGCGGGGGCGGCCAGGAGAGAGGCAATGCTGATGGCAGGGCGGAGGCTGGAGGAGGTGGGGCAGGGGCCCCGAGCCAGGCACTGAGCTGGGGTTGCCAGGCCAGGTCTGGAGTTTGCTAGCTTCCGAGGACTGATCCAGGGTTTTGGGGAGTGACACCATGCAAGACTTACAAGGAGGAACTAAAATCAAGTTGACATGTACATGCTGCTGTATATGAAATAGGTAATCAACAGGCCCTACTGCAGAGCACAGGGAACTCTACTCAGTACTCTGTACTGACCTATATGGGAAAAGAACTGGAAAAAGAACAGATACATGTATGTGTACCAACTGAATCACTTTGCTGTACACCTGACGCTAACACAACATTGTTCATCAACTCTACTCCAATATAAAATAAAAATTTAAAAAAAAAATTAGACGCTCCGATGGGTCAGCAGGTCCATCGGCCAAGCAGAGTAGCCCAGTTGAGGTCAGGGGGAGGGGCTGGTTTTCCCGGCTGGACTCCAAGAGCAGCGAGGGCGGCACCTGCTGACCCTGTGGGGGTGGCGTCCTGTCCCCATTTTACAGCCGAGGAGACTGAGTCCCACGGATAGTAGGTACCTTGCTCGGGGCCACACGGCTTGTACTTGGCAGGGTGCCAGGGTCAGACTCCACGTTGCCTGGTTACGAAGCCCGTGCAGCCCTCTCTGCGTCCCGTTTTACTCTCCCTTTGTCTGACGCCCGCTAGTGGTCTGGTGGACTTGCCTGCCTCTTACTCTGGGAGCTGGTGACGCTGGCCCCGCCTCCGAGACGGGTGTGGAGGGAGGGGATGCCAAGGTGGATACACGTGACTCTGGAGGCCCCCGGGCCCTGTGGTCCCTTCACCTGGCCTCCGTCAGTCATGGGGCCTCCCCGTGCGTGAGGAAACTGCAGGGCAGGGGGGCAGCGTCTGAGTGAGTGGAAGCTTCCCCGAGCACGGCTGTGGGGCGTGTGGGCTTGGGAGTCAGAGCCCTGGGCCTCCCTTTGCTACTCTCTAACCTCGTGGGCCTCAGAGTGGCATTGCGCCTGCCCCAGCTTTGCTGGGTGTCTGCACGCGGCTTCTGAGGTACGGGAGGTGCTGATGGCGGCGCTCCCCTTCTGCCTCCACGGATCACACCAGTTTTATTTTTCAGTCTAGCACATTCCTACTGATGAGCGCCATTTCCTGATGTCTGACCCAGGCTCCAGAGCAAGATTTGGCTAGAATCCTAAAAAAAAAAGAAAGGAGGAAAGAAAGAAAGAAAAAGAAAAAGAGGAAGGGAGAAAGAAGGAAAGAGGGAGAGAGGGAGAGAAAGAAAGAAAAAGAAAGAGAAAGAAAAGAAAGAGAAAAAGAAGGAAGGAAGGACAGAAAGAAAGAAGGAAAAAAAGAGAAACAGTAGATGCTGCAGGGTGGCCTGGGTTCTGGACCGTGGCCCCTGGATTTGTACAAAGACACGAGGGATGCCAGCCGTCCTCCCGAGTCTGCAGAGCTGGTGAGGAGCGTGGCCATCTTCACAATCTCGATTCGGCTGTGTGCTGGCCGGGATGGTGGTCGGGTTTGGTCACAGGGCCTTATTTGTTTTGGTGGAGCCACAGGCTGTGATAGAGGCCTGCAGGGCCACCTTCCTTCTCTGGGAGTTTGGTGGGAAGCACCAACGTAATAATTCTGATTTATATCTCTAGCCAACCCCCGAGCACAGCTCCAGTCCCTGACAGAGGTAATTCTCCCTTGAACAGAAACGGGTGGGAAAAGTGCCAGTTTGCGCCTGTGCTGTACATTCTTCTCCTTGACAGGACGGGGCTCCAGGAATATTTCACCTTCATAATCTTGGCCACAGTCGGGGGTTTGCGAAGCTGTCTAAATCCAGAGTTTATCAGCAGAAATAAATGCCCTCAGACTTAAAAAGTGGGAAGCTGAACTTGGCTCCGTTGGGCTGATGATTTATGGAGAAGCGGAGAGCTGGGAGTGGAGGAGGTGATGGGGGGCTGGGGGAGACAAGGTCCGTGGGGCTCCGCTCACAGCCTATAGAAGCAGCGGCATGTCCTGTAACGAGAGATCGGGTTCCAAGACACATTTCCTCCCATGAAGGATACGGTGTCCGGCACCCGTCACGTGGTAGGGACAGAGGAACTCCGTAGGGACGCAGCTGCCTTTGGGGTGCTTGGGAGGTGTGGGATGAGCCCGAATTGGGCCCAGGGCTGGGTCTGCGAGAGCTGTGGCCTTGAGGTTGTGCGTCCTGTCCCTGTGGGACCCGCTGCGCCTGGGTTCCCTTGTCCTCCTCTTCCTGCAGCTCCTGAAACTCCATCCTCTCCATAAATCATCTCAGACTGATGTCCCTATGGAGTGTCCTGTCCCTCCACAAGGACCACTCCAGGACTTCATGTGGCCCACTCAGATCAGTGGTTTTCCTTCTTGTACATTTTGCCATGTGTTCTGTCTCTGTGACATCTGTGAGGTGACCCCCAACTTCATGCAGGTAGAATCTCAAAGAATAAGCAGTGGGTTTGACACTGTGGGATCTGGGGTCAGGCTACCTGGGCTGGCATCTCAGCTGTGCTACTTAATAGATGTGTAATTTTTTTTTTTTTTTGGTGGGACGTGGGCCTCTCATCGCTGTGGCCTCTCCCGCTGTGGAGCACAGGCTCCGGACGCGCAGGCTCAGCGGCCATGGCTCACATGCCCAGCCGCTCCGCGGCATGTGGGACCTCCCCGGACCGGGGCACGAACCCGCGTCCCCTGCATCGGCAGGTGGACTCTCAACCACTGTGCCACCAGGGAAGCCCTTAAAGTATTTTTATTTTTATTTTTATTATTTTTTGCGGTACGCGAGCCTCTCCCTGCTGTGGCCTCTCCCGCTGCGGAGCACAGGCTCCAATGTGCAGGCTCAGCGGCCATGGCTTACGGGCCCAGCCGCTCCGCGGCATGTGGGATCCTCCCGGACCGGGGCACAAACCCGTGTCCCCTGTATCGGCAGGCGGACTCCCCACCACTGCGCCATCAGGGAAGCCCTAGATGTGTAATTTGGGTGAGTTTTCCCCACACCTCAGTTTTCTCATCTGTAATATGTGGACAGTAATCGTGCAAGTAAACCCATTATTGGGAGAATGAAATTGAACCATAACTTGGCTCAGTATCTAGCACAAGGTTTTTGTTCATTACACAGTCTCATCAGAATGATTGGTGATGGAGATGGTGATGATAAAACAAGCATGGCTTTACAGTCACTAAAAAATACTGTGAACAAATGACTGTTTTAAACTGCAAACCTTTTTGCAGGTTCTGTAACTAAGCTGTCTTTTGCTTTTTTGTAGGTTTTGATAATCAGCACCGGAGTCTCCTCTCAGCTCCTCCCTGGGCACAGTGCAGGGAAAAGAGCATGAGCTTTGTACTCACACGGGCCCGGAACAGAACTGTGATCATGGATAGTAATCCCTCTGAGCCTCAGTTTCCTCATCCGTGAAATGGGAGCAGTGATGGCAACTTCACACAAGTGTGGGCGGAGGGGTTGAGATGACTCGTACAGCCCGCTGACCACAGCAGAGCATGGTGAGTGCCCACCTACTAGTTTCTTTTTCCCCTCCCTTGCTCCATAGGTTCTAGGCTCCATCTTTCTAAATCCTCTTTCTCTCTCAAGATTTGTTTGAGACCTGCCTGCTCCATAAATTCCCCCCCCGCCCCCAGATAACTGGACAAATCTCCTGTCCTTAATACATTTACAGCCTCACGTCACTGAGTTGGAGATGCCAGGTCACTTTGACCTGCTGGGCTGGAATGCCACTGCTTTGGGTTTTGTAATCCAAAAAATTCCCATCGACTGATGCCCTTCGACTCAGAGAATTTGCCCAGAAAATGTAGATGTCACTTGCTTCCCAGCTAGAAGGAAGACTCTTCGAAGGTGGTTTTCTGTCTCACCTGCAATTGTGGATCTTGCTTCTAGCACAAAGCCTGACAAATAGTGGACCCCAGTACGTGATTGTGGAGTGAAGGAAGGAGCGCATGATGCTCTAGAGAGGCAGGGGGACCCTTTACAGTTCAGAGAGGCCTCCCTCGCCACTCTGGGGGAAGCTCTTACCCAGCACCAGCTGTGTAGTTATGTCAGAGGGGCTCAGGCCTCCAGTGTGGCTCTGTAAACAAGGGGAAAAAACCAAGAGCTTTCTGATTAGCCTGCTGTATTTGGATTGGCATCAGGTTTTCAGTTGGAATGAGAGCCTCGGACGTGAATATCAGTCATTCCATATGAGAGGAAGGCTTGTTGGCTCAGCCTTCAACTTTGATGTGGAGCATATGGGCCTGGGGGTGCGACCTCAAGACAGGACGGGGGAAGGGCACAGAGGGACCGCTTGCGTTTGGAACTTCCCAGGTCCTTCCCCGGTCATTCCCATCGGCCGGGAGTTCTAAGTTGCCCGGCATGGTCAGGGGTCAGGAATAGCAGGTTCTAACCTGGGCTTTGTTGCTAGCTAGCTGTGTGACCTTAGGCCAGTCACTTTACCTCTCTGGGCTTCAGTTTCCCCATCTGTAAAATGACAGGGTAGATTAGATGATCCCTTCTCATTGTTCTAGGACATTTTTTGTTAGTCTGCAGTTTGTTACATCCTGACCAGGAAGCACTGACATTTCTGATATATGTTGAAGAGTTGGGGGAATTGGGAGGAGATATTACTAAGAAATGGAGATGTAAAACACACCCTGAAATGGAACCTAAGGCTCCTTTCCCCGGTCCTTGGCACTGTGACTACTTTCCCCTCCGCCTTTGCCTGTTCCCTCCTGGCCCCCAAAGATGAGCCTCATGGGAGATGCCGCAGGTGTGGAGGAAGCACTGGACGTCCCTTAACCTGCGAGCCTTGGTTTTCTCATCTGTGTGGAGACACTGCTGCCACCTGCTTTACTTGGGGGCGGTGAGGTTGGAGCAAAGTCGAACGCATGCTCAGCCTTGGAACGTGTCAAGCACCACGTAAACGTGAGGAGTGGCGATTGTGGCGTAGAGCTGGCCCCACTGGGAAAAACAGCACGAACGTCCCTCTGCAGGTGGCCCCTTTCTTCCTCGAAGATGCTTCAGCGCAAGGGATGCTTCTGCTGCCGTCGGTCAGTGGCCTGCCGTGTTCGGTTTTCCCTGCCCCTGTGAAGCAGAAACGCTGCTGTCTGAGTCTTTATTTCCCTGCACGCTTTCCCACTAGTGCAGAAAACGCATTTTCCTTGTAATTTGGCTTACCTGGCTTAACGTGTGCGACAGCATCTCCAGGTCTTAGAAGAGGAGCACTTTTCTCTCAATCCCTGGAGCAGATGCCAGGGACATCTGGGGTCAGGATGACGCTCTCCATGACCTGGGCAGAGTTGGAGGTACAGAGGTAAGGGCACTGCTCCTGTTTTGGTTTCACCATGTGTTAGTTGACAGTTGGACGGAACCTCAGGTAACATAGCCCAGCTCCCCTCTTGGACCGGAGCGTGAGGGTCTGGCCTGAAGTTATCAATCGGGCTAGTTTAAGAGGTGCAGGGACCAGGACTCAGTCTCTGGACCACTTCTAGCGCTCTTTCTAGGGTACCACGTAGATTCCTTTCTCCTTCTTTCACTCACTCCCCATCCCTCCCCATTCCTCCCTTCACATTTGTCCTTTTGCTCTCTTTTCCGGAGCCCATTTGCTGTAACTCTCAGAATGGAAAAGTTTTCTGAGTTTCTGGGGCAGGCAGGCTGCTTGGTAGGGTTGGGTGACCCCAAAGCAGCTGGGGCATGTTCTCAGGATGTCACATCACCGGGAGTATCCAGGGCACCCGTTCAGTACATCAGCTTCTTCCCAGAAATCCTGGAGATGCAGCAGCCAGAGATCCCACCCGCAAGCCCCACGGCTGAGGGGTCAGAGACAGGCCCTGTGAACTGGGTTCTGTGGTGCAGGTGCCCCCGTCCCCCGCCCCCTCCCTCACTGACGTGGAAGGAGGGCTGGTGTGTGTTGAATGCCTGCAACACAAGTGTGGGCCAAGGTCTCCCGCCTACCCGCACCCTTACCCACCCCTGCCCTCTCGCCTCCCTCTGGGGCATCCCGTCTACTTGGCAGGCGTCTCCAGGGTCACCCAGATAGCGCCGGCCCAAGTTCAAGAGCCCCTTGCGGCCCAGTACTGCGTTGGCTTGTAAGGGGAGCTCACCCTGAGTAGATTTCACCCTCTGGCAACAGCTGACTCTGTGTGTTCAGATGAGAACAATTTTCTTCCCCTTTTGCACTTTCAACAAGTTCAGCCTCAAGGCACCCCCCGCCCCGCCCCCGCCCCAACCCCGCCCCGCTCTGCTGCCCCAAACAATAAAAGGCAGAAGGAGAAGGTACAGGGTGGGGAGACCATCTGCTCTAATTGAGTCCCGGACCGGGGCACAACCCCGTGTCCCCTGTATCGGCAGGCGGACTCCCCACCACTGCGCCATCAGGGAAGCCCTAGATGTGTAATTTGGGTGAGTTTTCCCCACACCTCAGTTTTCTCATCTGTAATATGTGGACAGTAATCGTGCAAGTAAACCCATTATTGGGAGAATGAAATTGAACCATAACTTGGCTCAGTATCTAGCACAAGGTTTTTGTTCATTACACAGTCTCATCAGAATGATTGGTGATGGAGATGGTGATGATAAAACAAGCATGGCTTTACAGTCACTAAAAAATACTGTGAACAAATGACTGTTTTAAACTGCAAACCTTTTTGCAGGTTCTGTAACTAAGCTGTCTTTTGCTTTTTTGTAGGTTTTGATAATCAGCACCGGAGTCTCCTCTCAGCTCCTCCCTGGGCACAGTGCAGGGAAAAGAGCATGAGCTTTGTACTCACACGGGCCCGGAACAGAACTGTGATCATGGATAGTAATCCCTCTGAGCCTCAGTTTCCTCATCCGTGAAATGGGAGCAGTGATGGCAACTTCACACAAGTGTGGGCGGAGGGGTTGAGATGACTCGTACAGCCCGCTGACCACAGCAGAGCATGGTGAGTGCCCACCTACTAGTTTCTTTTTCCCCTCCCTTGCTCCATAGGTTCTAGGCTCCATCTTTCTAAATCCTCTTTCTCTCTCAAGATTTGTTTGAGACCTGCCTGCTCCATAAATTCCCCCCCCGCCCCCAGATAACTGGACAAATCTCCTGTCCTTAATACATTTACAGCCTCACGTCACTGAGTTGGAGATGCCAGGTCACTTTGACCTGCTGGGCTGGAATGCCACTGCTTTGGGTTTTGTAATCCAAAAAATTCCCATCGACTGATGCCCTTCGACTCAGAGAATTTGCCCAGAAAATGTAGATGTCACTTGCTTCCCAGCTAGAAGGAAGACTCTTCGAAGGTGGTTTTCTGTCTCACCTGCAATTGTGGATCTTGCTTCTAGCACAAAGCCTGACAAATAGTGGACCCCAGTACGTGATTGTGGAGTGAAGGAAGGAGCGCATGATGCTCTAGAGAGGCAGGGGGACCCTTTACAGTTCAGAGAGGCCTCCCTCGCCACTCTGGGGGAAGCTCTTACCCAGCACCAGCTGTGTAGTTATGTCAGAGGGGCTCAGGCCTCCAGTGTGGCTCTGTAAACAAGGGGAAAAAACCAAGAGCTTTCTGATTAGCCTGCTGTATTTGGATTGGCATCAGGTTTTCAGTTGGAATGAGAGCCTCGGACGTGAATATCAGTCATTCCATATGAGAGGAAGGCTTGTTGGCTCAGCCTTCAACTTTGATGTGGAGCATATGGGCCTGGGGGTGCGACCTCAAGACAGGACGGGGGAAGGGCACAGAGGGACCGCTTGCGTTTGGAACTTCCCAGGTCCTTCCCCGGTCATTCCCATCGGCCGGGAGTTCTAAGTTGCCCGGCATGGTCAGGGGTCAGGAATAGCAGGTTCTAACCTGGGCTTTGTTGCTAGCTAGCTGTGTGACCTTAGGCCAGTCACTTTACCTCTCTGGGCTTCAGTTTCCCCATCTGTAAAATGACAGGGTAGATTAGATGATCCCTTCTCATTGTTCTAGGACATTTTTTGTTAGTCTGCAGTTTGTTACATCCTGACCAGGAAGCACTGACATTTCTGATATATGTTGAAGAGTTGGGGGAATTGGGAGGAGATATTACTAAGAAATGGAGATGTAAAACACACCCTGAAATGGAACCTAAGGCTCCTTTCCCCGGTCCTTGGCACTGTGACTACTTTCCCCTCCGCCTTTGCCTGTTCCCTCCTGGCCCCCAAAGATGAGCCTCATGGGAGATGCCGCAGGTGTGGAGGAAGCACTGGACGTCCCTTAACCTGCGAGCCTTGGTTTTCTCATCTGTGTGGAGACACTGCTGCCACCTGCTTTACTTGGGGGCGGTGAGGTTGGAGCAAAGTCGAACGCATGCTCAGCCTTGGAACGTGTCAAGCACCACGTAAACGTGAGGAGTGGCGATTGTGGCGTAGAGCTGGCCCCACTGGGAAAAACAGCACGAACGTCCCTCTGCAGGTGGCCCCTTTCTTCCTCGAAGATGCTTCAGCGCAAGGGATGCTTCTGCTGCCGTCGGTCAGTGGCCTGCCGTGTTCGGTTTTCCCTGCCCCTGTGAAGCAGAAACGCTGCTGTCTGAGTCTTTATTTCCCTGCACGCTTTCCCACTAGTGCAGAAAACGCATTTTCCTTGTAATTTGGCTTACCTGGCTTAACGTGTGCGACAGCATCTCCAGGTCTTAGAAGAGGAGCACTTTTCTCTCAATCCCTGGAGCAGATGCCAGGGACATCTGGGGTCAGGATGACGCTCTCCATGACCTGGGCAGAGTTGGAGGTACAGAGGTAAGGGCACTGCTCCTGTTTTGGTTTCACCATGTGTTAGTTGACAGTTGGACGGAACCTCAGGTAACATAGCCCAGCTCCCCTCTTGGACCGGAGCGTGAGGGTCTGGCCTGAAGTTATCAATCGGGCTAGTTTAAGAGGTGCAGGGACCAGGACTCAGTCTCTGGACCACTTCTAGCGCTCTTTCTAGGGTACCACGTAGATTCCTTTCTCCTTCTTTCACTCACTCCCCATCCCTCCCCATTCCTCCCTTCACATTTGTCCTTTTGCTCTCTTTTCCGGAGCCCATTTGCTGTAACTCTCAGAATGGAAAAGTTTTCTGAGTTTCTGGGGCAGGCAGGCTGCTTGGTAGGGTTGGGTGACCCCAAAGCAGCTGGGGCATGTTCTCAGGATGTCACATCACCGGGAGTATCCAGGGCACCCGTTCAGTACATCAGCTTCTTCCCAGAAATCCTGGAGATGCAGCAGCCAGAGATCCCACCCGCAAGCCCCACGGCTGAGGGGTCAGAGACAGGCCCTGTGAACTGGGTTCTGTGGTGCAGGTGCCCCCGTCCCCCGCCCCCTCCCTCACTGACGTGGAAGGAGGGCTGGTGTGTGTTGAATGCCTGCAACACAAGTGTGGGCCAAGGTCTCCCGCCTACCCGCACCCTTACCCACCCCTGCCCTCTCGCCTCCCTCTGGGGCATCCCGTCTACTTGGCAGGCGTCTCCAGGGTCACCCAGATAGCGCCGGCCCAAGTTCAAGAGCCCCTTGCGGCCCAGTACTGCGTTGGCTTGTAAGGGGAGCTCACCCTGAGTAGATTTCACCCTCTGGCAACAGCTGACTCTGTGTGTTCAGATGAGAACAATTTTCTTCCCCTTTTGCACTTTCAACAAGTTCAGCCTCAAGGCCCCCCCCGCCCCGCCCCCGCCCCAACCCCGCCCCGCTCTGCTGCCCCAAACAATAAAAGGCAGAAGGAGAAGGTACAGGGTGGGGAGACCATCTGCTCTAATTGAGCTGTCTGCTGAGCCCGGGTTTCCTGGATCTAGGCTGTCTCAGGGCCCAAATGGGCCAGTTTGCGGCTAATGGGAAAGGGAGCTGTTTTATTTCCTAATCACTCTTAGAGATAACTGCTCAGTGCATGGGGGAGACGCCTCCGCAGCAGAAGCTGACTGGCAGCCCCGTCGCCATCCTTCC
>NW_006784184.1:1148169-1162780 GCF_000442215.2 Lipotes vexillifer | reverse complement strand
CAGGAAACCCGGCGGGGTTGGGGAGCATCCTGATGGCCTCAGCGCTGTGTCTGTGACGTGTGATGTACCAAAACAAACAAGTCAGGATGCAGTGTCCAGGCACAGCCTGGCGCTCGCCTGGAGCCCTCACCTGGGCACAGCCCCCTGTTGTTCTGTTACCTCCACACTCCCAGCCAGTGGCTGCGCTGGAGGCGCAACTCACTTCCACACCTCCTCTCCCATGGAGGAGAGGTCTGGAGTGTCGCTGCCTTTGGCCTTCCGTGGTCTAGAGTTTCATGTGAGAAGACAAGTGTGCGGTGGGTGATGCTCTGATTGGACCTGGCCACTCTTTGGTGTTGAGGTCACGTGAGCGCAGGGCTGGCAGGCTGGGCTCGTTTCATCCCGGGACGTGACGGCCTGGGATCCGATCAGGTTTGGGAGGCTGAAGGGAGGGCAAATGTGGAGGCAGCACGAAAGCCAACCTCGCTGTCATTTGAGAGCACTTTCTTCTCCCCAGCTTGGCGTTCAAGGCCCTCGGCTCTCTCCCTGCTTGTCCCGCCAACCTGGTGTCCGTCTCCTTGTCCTGCCCCCAGCCCTCACCCACGTTCATCATTCCACGAACATTCCCGGGACTCCAGGATGCCTTTGCTGTCACTGTGTCTTCTGCTTCCACTGTCCTTCCCTCATGTCCAAACCACAACCGTAAATTGAGACCTTGATTATCCTCCGTTTCTTCCCCGACTCCTGGTATGTCCCTCTGAGCGATTCCTCTGGACCTTCTTTATCCCGCCGTTAGAGCGCCGAGAACAGTTGTGTCTGTTGCTCATGAAGGATCCTGTCTCTCTCTAGCTGGGTTGAGCTCCCTGAGAGAGAGATTTCCTGTTTCCTCATGGCTGTGTCCCCAGCTGGGCTGGCACAGGGCCCTGTGAGTAGGTGTGAGAGAATTGCGGGGAGGGATGAGCCATCCTGAAGCGTGCATCACCATACATTTGCATATAGCATACAGCACATTTACATAGCGCGCCATAAAGATGGACTTCCTGCTCTCGGTAGCTCTTAGCCTTATTGAAGGATAGTTGATTTACAATGTTGCGTTAATTTCTGCTGTATAGCAAAGTGACTCAGTTATCCATATATATACATTCTTTTCCATTACGGTTTATCATAGGGTATTGAATATATTTCCCTATGCTATACAGTAGGACCTTGTTGTTTATCCATCCTATATATGCTGGTTTGCATCTGCTAACCCCAGATTCCCTGATCTCTTTCTTATTTTCTAGATGAAGAGACTAAGGTTCCAACAGGTGACTTGCTGATAGTCATATAAGCAGTTAATGGCACAGTGCGATCTGCTCACTCTGGTCACCTTTTCTTGTGGTTTTTGGAGAAGGCTTCCTATCAACGCTCCTGGGGTTTCCAGGGCTAGCTCTGGATCCCCCCTCTTTGCCTTGTCAGTCTCACCTGCCGCATTCTAGTTTGAAAATCCTGGGAAGCCTGCTCTAGACCACTCTGTGCCAAATCCTGGAGGGGAACCAACTTAAATTCAAAACACCACTTGCACTGGAACCCCAGGTCCCTAGGCCCTTCCATAAGCACTGCTGGATTCCTAGCTCTGTCTCCTGGGGCATGACCTTGCAATGGAGTTTAGATTGTAGCTGATGGGAAGAAAAAGGAAAATTGAAGTTAAAGCTCAATGAGAATAGCATATAGAAGCATGGGGAGCGCAGATCTGGGAGCTGGGGCCCTGGGTTCTAAAAGGAGAAAGATGTTCTTCCTGTGAGTAAGTCATCTGCAGGCTTCCAATGAGTCTCTTGTAGGGACAGGGACTCCTATGTTCCCAGACTCCCTCCACTAAGAAAAGGAGAAGGTTCTGGACAGGAGCTTTTTCTCCAGATGTTGGGCCGATCGAGTTGGGCTCAGGCTCAGGGCCGGTGAACGAGGCATCTGAGAACAACCGGCAAGTCCTCAGAACCTCTTTGGCAACTAGATTTAGGAACCCACTGGGGTGAAGGGGAGAGATGCAAATATTCCCCTTCCTCCCTAACTCAACAACCTTTAGGAGCCTCATTTTCAAGATCTGAAAAGAAGTGATTTCTAACTGTCTCTTCCTTGTCCAAGGCTCTTTGGAGAAAATAAGACAAACAGGGTTAGAAGGAGGGCAGCCCAGCCAGGTGGGTGTCCCAGCTGGGGATGTGCCCAGGATGAGCCTGGGCACTGGTCTGTTGGGTACCCTCGTCCTAGTGGGCCTGGGCCAGCCCAGGTTTTCTCTCCTCTGCCGGAAGGTGATGGGGGGGAAACAGGAGGCCTGGGGGCATTCTTGGGTGCTGCCCCAGCCTCTGCTTTCTCCCTTTCCCTGAAAAATGTGTGTTGTATTATTTGACCGGAGAGAACGTCCTTTGAAGAGACTGTGAATCCCAAAGAAAGTCTTGTATTTGCCATCCAGGGACCTTCTTTGAGGGCTCCAGCCACAGGGGTCAGAGCTGGCCAGAGGCCCAAGGGCAGTCCTCCTTGAGTCTCCGATGTGAGCTGTGGCTTCCAGGTAGGGGCCGAGATTTGGATTTGCCTTGTCCCCACGTGGCTTTTGGCTGCAGAGCTCAGGGAATCCTACTGCCAGGAGGAACTCACTTCCACAATCTGGCTGGCTCAGGGCCTGATGGCCCCATCCAAGCAACCGCGGCCTGTGGACCACAGGAGTGGTTGAATGTTGTGGTGTGGGCCCTGTTCAATCAGGAGCATCACCGGTGAGAAGAGTTTGGAACATTTCTCCGTTGCCCAAGTCCACCTTGAATTTTACCTTGCCCTACCACAGTTTCTCAGTCACTAGTGTTTATTCCCACTCTCTCTGTGCTCAGAAAAGAAACTCTTAGGTCTATTAGCTACTTGAAGTGGGACAGGATTTCCGGGATACCTGAGGCTCAGAGGTCAGGAGAAGGAATGGAGAAGGAAGTCTTAAGACTTGTGTTACTTTGTGCAGTCAGACAGACGTTGAAGAAACTGTCATGTCCTGATTTTTCCAATTGCTATGACGCACAAACTCTCTTCTTAATCTTTGTTTTTTTTTTTTTTTTTTTACCGATTCTATCTTCTATCTTCTGTTTGGCTGATTCTGCTATAGATTATTTCTGTTGCATTTTAAAATTTTATTCACTGATTTTTTTAAGCTCCAAAATTTCTGTTTGGTTCTTTTTAAAAAATGATTTCTATCTCTTTGTGAAATTTCTCATTTTGTTTATGGATTGCTTCTCTGATTTCTTTGTCTTTGTGTTTTCTTATAGCTCTTTGAGTTTCCTTAAAACAGCTATTCTTTAATCTTTTTTTTTTTTTTTTTTTTTTTTTGGACTGTGTGCTTACTTCAGGCCCTGGGTCCTTTGCCTGGATTTCTTTAGATTGGCTGTGGAAACCAAAGCCCGGGGAAACTAGTGCTATTATTTCCGAAGCCTGCCATGGACTTGTTTTCTGACCTTAGAGACAGCTGAGAGAGCCTGTGTCCCTACATCTTGAATCCTGCTTTGCTACCCGAGGGGCATCAGATTGGCTACTTTTTCTAAGATCTCTGCATATCAGGAAGATAAGCAAGTGGGCTAGATTCTGCAGGGCTTCAAAAGGCCAAACCGGGAATAAGAAAACTCAGCTGGGTCCAGAGCTGGCAAGGGTGATGAGCTGTTAGGTGTCATTGGAACCAGGCTAGTTGGAGCCCCTGGAGATTTTCCTGGGGTCATCGTGTCCCCATATTCCATCTTTTGCCTCATCTGAGAGGGTCTGGCTTGGCAGAATGGTTTCCCAGGAGTGAAATTCCCTCTTCCTTTTTACCTTTCTCCCTTCAACTTAAAGCCTTGTCTCTACTCCACTGATTTCTCCAGGTTTTCCATTTTAGAAACAAGGGCCTGTTAAGAATAAGAAAACCAAACGTCTGCTGGTTGTCATGTGTGCTTTCAGAAATAGTGCTGAGCTACCATTTAAGATCTCAAAGTCAGAATTTCCAAGGAAGCATCTGAAGTGGGCTCGAGGAGTGGGGTGACTTGCAGTGGCCTGGTGGCTGTTTGACTCCACACTTGGACCACATGTTCCTTGGGTAGTTGGACTGTCTCTTTCTCTGGGTCCCTCTGGCTAGTCTGCAGCTCAGCAGCCCCCAGAGGATACAGAGAAAGATTTGGCCCTTAACTGACCAGAGATTAGCCACCATTAACTGCAAGACAGTTAGGGGTCTGGTGTAGCCCAGAGGTCAAGAGCAAGTCCTGTGTAGCCAGACCCACCTCTATGCTTCCTCGCTGTGTGCCCTCGGGCAAGTTATAATGTCTCCAGGCCTCTAAAGCCTCATGCATGAGTGGGGATAATAATATCTGCCTTATAAGGTTGCTGTAATGATTAAATAACATCGAGGAGATGCTTAGCAGAGTCCTGGCTGAGAGTAAGCATTCAATACACGGTCGCTATTAACAGATGTAAATTGACCTGTGGTGATGCTCCTTTCCCGGTGTGTACAAATCTCTCAGTGTGATGAGAAAGAGCTGGCTTGCTTGTCTGGGTCACCCACTAGGCTGTGAACTTCTTATTCTGTTCAGTGCATTTCCTTGGAACCTAGGAGATGCTCTCTGTTTGTTGAATAGATTAAAAAATGAACTGATTCAGTAGGTTGGCAGAGAGGCAACTCCTGGGGTGAATGTCTAAGTGCTTCTTTGGAGAGGACAGGATAATGTGACCTGCCGAGACCCCCCAGCACCAATTTGCTTAGAGTCTCCGGCAGCTGGAGATAATGCTGAGACCAAGAATTCGCCCAGGAATGGGGGTCTCGGGGAGCCTTGTGGTTTCTGTTCTGCCCCTAACTCAGGAACGCCCTTTCACTGCAGTGCAGACACTCCTCATTCCCCACCAATCTTGGGGTCACCGTTCACATTAAAGTCCCCATGGATGGTGCCGGTGGAGCTGTGCCCTGCGTGGCCGAGTGGCTGTACGTGGCCGTCCTGGACGCTCCTAGCATTGAGGACAACCTAGATTCCTTGACACTAGGACTTGCCTTCCAAAGGATGATTCACTTTCAGTGACCTGAAAGAAATGAGGGAGGTAGAAAGAATAAAGGCAGTTGCAGTAGCTCCTCTGGAGATAGGACTGCAGGGCCGTGGGGGAGGAGGGGAGGGCACGGCGAGGGCTCCGTGTCCTGGAGCCGGCTCGTGGGGTCACAAGGCCTGACGGAGGGCATCTCTTCCCAACTCCGTGGTGAGAGCACTCACACCACGGAAAGCGGCACACGACAGCTGGTTGTTACATGTGCACAGCGCACCCCTGATTTCGGCTGAAGGCCAAGGACGTCCATAGAAGCAGGAGAGAGGACGGTGAGGAGGGTAGAAGGGGATCCGGGGTGTGAGTCAGCCTCCCGGGCAAACACCAGTGGGAAAACGGAGTTTCCCTAGCTGGATGCAGTTTGAAAAGAGTTCACAGGCCCAGCCTGCTGAGAACAGTTCTCTTTTCAGTTTGAGCACTGGGATAGCACGGCAGTTTGGCAATAACTCTTTCTGGGGCCGACCCTGCCTTGACAGATGGGGGATGCCTTGGGCCCGGGGCAACTGGACTTTCCCAGGAAACAGAGGTGGTGGAGAAAAAGGTGGGAGCAGCCAGTACTGCAGCAGCCCAGCCCCCAGGTCCGCACGACTGCCCCTGGCCTCCGTGTGAGTCCTGCTTGGTGCCGTCACCTCCCCGTCTAAGTGCTGGGAGCTCTCCCTGACAGGTAACACCCGCATAGTAATCTAAATTTCAGTTTCACTCAGCAGTGTTTGACATGCAGTGGACATGCCAAAAAGAAAGAAAAAAACCCTAATATGGATGGATGGAGGGTTTGAGTATGCTCTGAACTGTTTGCTTATGTATATTATCTCACTTATTGGGTTGGCCAGAAGGCCGTAAGATGTTATGTTATGGAAAAACCGGAACGAACCTTTTGGCCAACCCAAATTGTAAGCCTAAGATCCCTGAGAATCGAGCACTGTGATTCTATTCCCATCATAGCAAAGAGGCCCTGAGACACAGGGACCCCCCTCCGTAGGAAGGGACAGACCCACGATGCCAGCACAGCCCCCGTTTTTACCTGCTGTGCTGGACACTTGGTTGGGATTTGAACACATGTAGAGGAGAGAGAGGCAGATACAGTGTGACCTGTGTAACCTGTGCTGTCTCTGATTGGTCCTGGCTCTGAGGCTTCGTTTTATCTGGGGGGCTCTGACACCCCCTGGCACAGTCAGGCCCACTGTAACACCCCACTCTCCTCATGGGGGTTTTAAAAAAGGTCCACTGGTTCTGTGCTCTGGCCCCCAGGTCTCTTTCTGCCTCTCATCTTCCATTCGTTCATTCAGCTGCTTGTTAAAGCCAGCTTATTCCTGGGAAAGGTATAGTGTGTGCGTGTGTGCATGTGTGTGTGTGTGTGTGTGTGTGTATGTTTGTGTGTGTGTGTGTTTGTGTGTGTGTGTGTGTCTGTGTCTGTGTGTGTCTGTGTGTGTGTGTGTGTAATAACAATAAGAAACCCAGCTCCTAAGCCACAGGTTTCACTCTGCTGCTTGTTAAATTTAACAAGGCAGCTGGAGGTTTGGGCTGAGAGCTTGCTTTTCTATCAGCCACAGCTTTTCCTCCCCCTGGATTTCCTGTTTGTAGTTTCCGAGGTAAAGAGTTGTGGTAGATGTGAGCCTGAATCGCTCCAAACTAACAGGAGCAGCTCTCAGGACCTGGGCAAAGGGAGCCTCACGCTGGGCCAACCTTGGTCCTTCAACATAAGAATCTTTTATGGCACACCGGTTCTGGGCCGGGGCTTGGCTCAGCATGGGAGACACGGCACAGATGGAGACGATCAGGTCTCTGAGAAGCACAGTCTAGTGGTAGGGGTTAGCCATGCCCAAAGGGTTATTACAAAACCATGCACGGTGCTCCAGCAGTGGCACAGGCTGAGGCTGGAATGCAAAGGAAAGAGTAGATTCTGGACCTGCAGTCTTCTTGGAGGAAGTCAGATTTGAATTGGCCTTTGAGGTGTAGGCAGGTGCTTTTATTTGTTGTTTTAGTTTTGCCTTTTACAAGCAGGGGACAGCCCGTTGAGTGAAGGCCCAGAGGTGAGCAGTTGTGGAAACAGTGACCTCCTTGGGGAGATGAGATGAGAGTACAGGTGAGGGTGAAGGCAAGGTGAGGAGACCCCTGGGAGCCAGGTCGTGGGGACCACGTACGATCATATAAGGAGTCTGGGTATTTTTTTAGGCAAATGATGGTCACTGTGGACTATCATGTGTTGGAGGGACATGACCAGAACTGTGCTCTAGAAAGACACCTGGTAAGTGGTCCTCTGGGTCTGGAGATGGGGGTTGTCACTTAGGAGGCTGTTGGGATGCACACGAGGAGGAGTGAGTGCCGAGCGGGTGGCGAGGAGGGATTGGGCGCAGGAGACGACTCAGGCGGAGGCCGGGAGGTGCTGACGGTCACTCTGAGGCTTTGAACTCAGGTGATGTTGATGTTAACAGACAACAGAGATGAGGAACCAAGGAAGGAAGGGGAGGGGGCTTTCCGAGGTTGAGTTCGAGTTCAGTTGGTAAATCACTGAAGCTACAGATGTTGCAGATCCAACTGCCAGCTACAGATGCGGTCAGGATACTGGCTTTGGGTTTTCTCCGCGTGGAGGTGAAGCAGAAATTCTAAAAGAGGAAGATGATCTTCGAAGGCAACACAGGTGGGGTGATTAGAGGGCGAGGAAGGGAATCAGGAGAGTTTAGGGCTCCAAAGCCAAGGCTAGGAGAGCCTTTGAGAAGGGCAGGAGTCCGTGTGCTAGGGGCTACAGACAGGCAGGGGTGAGAGGTGGGAAGACTTTGCCACTAGGAAGACACTGCTGGCAGCCTGGGGAGAGAAGATTCAGGAGGGTGGCAGCCTCAGAAGTCACAGCATGGAGGCTTGGGTGGAAGGTTCGGAGATGTTGCCTACACAGTATTGATTAATGCATTCATCATAAATCCGCTGAGTGCTTGGTGTGCTCCAGGCACTGAAGGAAGTAAGCACCAGGGCTACAGCAGGGAACAAGCAAGGTGGAGACATTTTCTTTCTTCCATAGAACTTGCAACTCAATAGAGTAAGCCCCCTGCACACGAACCTTCAAGTTGCGAACTTCCAAAGATGCGAACGTGCGTTCGCATGTCCAATTAGATAAGTTAGTTCACGTGTCTGGTGTACATTGTCACGTGCGTGCATCCGCTACAAGTGGTTGTGCTTTTGTGTACTTTACTGTACGGTACTGTATAGAGTGCAGTAGTACAGTATCTATTTCAAGCCCAGGATGTCTGGAAGCAAGTGTAAAAAGCAGCGGTGGTGTAGCTGGTACTACTGTACTTTTCAAGGTACTGTACTGTAAGATGAAAAATGTTTTCTTTATTTTTCGTGTTTGTTTGTTTGTTTATGTATTATCTGTGTGAAAAGTGTTATAAACCTTTTACAGTACAGTGCTATATAGCCGATTGTGTTAGTTGGGTACCTAGGCTAACTTTGTTGGACTTACAAACAAACTGGACTTGCAAGCATGCTCTCAGAACGGAAGTTGTTTGTATGTAGAGGACTCACTGTAGAGCAAATAAGCATTAAACCCGGAATTACTAAAATTGTTTTATGACATCTTAGTCTGAGGATCAGGAAAGGCTTTTCTGAGGAAGTGCCATGGAAACTGAGACCAAGGCGGAGTTAGTCAGGCAAAAGAGGGATGGGGGAGTGGAGGGAATCGGGGCAGGGGCAGAGCAGAAGGCCCAGAGAAGAAAGGAGCTTGGTGAGAGGGAGGGACGAAGGGGAGATCCCCGGGGCTCCCTGAACAGGAGGGTGTGGCTTCCTTTGGAAGCTTGTCAGTGGAGCCAAGATAGATATGAGTGTCTTGAGGGGCAGAGGTCTACGTGAAGCTGTGGTGGTGATGAGGGAGAGTCAGGGTGGGAGGCGGACCAGCATGGGAGACTCTGCTGCTGGTCTCCAAGGAGCAAACACGGAACTGCCCGTGGAGGGGGCCACGTGGCGGGGACTTCCTGGGGCCCCCAGGACCTGAAGGCAGCCTCAGGATGACAGCCAGTGAGAAGCGGGGGCCCCATCACGCGTCTGCAAGGAAGCCACCTCTGCCCACAGCCTAAATGAGTGGCATTAGGTTCTTCCCAAGTCGAGCCTCCTGATGAGAATGCAGCCCGGCTGTAGCCTCCATCACCGCCCCCTGAGACCCTGGGCTGAGCCCGAAGCCCTGATGCTCGAAGGCTGTGGGGTAATAAAAGGGTGTTGTCTTGTATGGCCAGGTGTGTAGTAATTTGCTACCCAGCAATAGAACAGTAAGACGCTCGGTATTTTAAGGCTGAGGTGTTGGAGGCTGTGGGCATGGAGTCGTAGAGGGTGTGAGAATAAAATGTTGAGAGCATTGGGAAGGGCTGCCAGCTCTGTGTCTGGGTAGAAATGCTATGAAGGAGGGCAGGTAAAGAGAGGATGGAGGGAGAGAACTAGGCAAGGAGGAAGACAGGAGTCTCTGATTCTCAGAGACATTCCTGCATAGACTTATATTATCTTTTCCCATTTCCCTTCCATTGAGAGTGTCCTCTGCTCTGAGATGTCCCCTCCTCCCTCCTCACCGTTAGGCTCTTCCCCAGTGACTTAATGTAAGATGCTGAGCTAACTAGGGCCTGGTTGGGGCAACTCTGATAAAATGTTTTTCTTACTTTTCTTTCCTCTGAAAATATTATTTACGTGAAAGTGAATTAAATATCTCAAGTCTACTTTAAGTTAAAAAATATAATTCACCCAGAATTCTACCATTTTAACCTATTTACTGATGTTATTTTTGGGGTGATTCTTTCCAGCCTCTTGACATGCAAGTGTACCTCTGCATAGCTGTGATCACAGTTACATATAAAGCTGAAATTATTATTTATATTTTGTGATTGCAAGACTTACACATCCTCCTTAAACATGTACATATAATGTTGAATTTTCCCTTACCATAGGCATTCTTCCATGTTTTTTCATAATTTTTCTCGTTATTTTATGGCTAATAGTCTATAGAATTGAAATAATTTACTTTACTATCTGTAGGTTGCTATGGTTGTTAAATTTTATAGATTATGCTTTCAAACCACCTTTATGCAAATAACTGTTTTTTCTTCTTTTGAGAAAAAAATTTAGGATAAACTCTCATAAGTGAAGTTACTGAGTCAAAGGTAATAAACCTTTTTATGGCACTGGGTGTATATATACCCATTAAAAAGAAAAACATCTAAAGGTAATTGAAATACGGCTCTTCCTTGTATCACAGAGTAAGCAGTTATCTGAGATAATTCCCTTAGGACTTGGCCCTATGACTGGGTAGTGGTTTAGGAAGGTGACCCTCTTAGGGCCTAGGGGTCTAATTCCCACGGATCGCCCATCCATCAACCTCTCCCTTCCCTGTATCCACCCATCTACCCACCCACTTATCCGCCTACCTATCCATCCCTCCATCCTTCCATCCCTCCATCCTTCCATCCCTCCATCCCCAGTGAGCATCCCCTCTTAGCCGGGCACAGCACTCCCGCCGTTATTAAGGGAAAGTGATTAGGGTTACTCCTGTCTTCCGTACATAATTCTGTCTGAAGTTCTTCTGACTTCCTTCCCCTTCTCTGGTTTGCCTTTGATCTTCACTTAATCAGTCTTTTTGGGTTTAAAAGTTTTGGCAGAAAGAAAACCTTGGCCCATCTTACTTGCCTCCCTCCTCGTCCCCATAAGGACGTTTCTTCTCATGTTCCAGACAAGTAGTGAAGATAGAATAGTATTGTGTCCACCTTACAAAAACAGCTCCTGCGTTTCACAGGAAGAGAACGTTAATCCGTGCTGGTGATACGGTCCTTTCCCCGATGCCAGGCCTGCCAAGAAATATGACACAGTAATCTTACTAAAACAAGGCGTATTGTTTTCCACAGTGTGAAGAAAATTAAAGGGAGGCCATTAACTCAGTGGTTCTTAGGATTTTGAGGTTCTTCCTTTAGGTTTTACATCCCACGTACTTCTGTTTTTCTTAAATTTCACTGTGGTAGGTTGGGCAGTATCTCTGCAGAGCTTCGGAAAGGACGGGAGGGGAAACAGGAGACATGGACGGTGCAGCCAGACTGGGGGATGGACCTTCCCTCCCTCCCTGCCCTCCTGCTTCCTCTCGTCCCTCTTCCCCTCATTCTTTCCTTCCCTCCTTTACAGCATTCCTGAGTCGAGCCATAGGAATGAAATTACTTATATCAGCGAGTCTCCTGTTCATTCTCAAGCATCTCTGGGTTTCTGTATCTGTGTGTGTAAAGCCCAGCTCTTCCATCATTCAAAGACGGAAATGATTAGGTTTGTTTCTCCAGAGCCTTCTCCCTCTTCTAGTGACCAGCGAATACTTTCTGACAGAACCTGCTTTGGCTCCCGTCAGGCTTCCCCACAGGAAAGTGACTCTGTCTGAAATGAAATGCATTATGTGTCCGGCGCTGCGTGACCTGCCACCGTCCACGCTAAACGTGTCCATTTTTAACTAGATCCCCGCGTTTCTCTGAAATGATTATTTATCCTCCCCCACTTCCCTTGTCCATTTGCTCTCCTTCCTCTCGGTGTTTTTCTCCCACGCTTTTCCTTGCAGCCTAACAAACATTTTCAGTCTTAACCGAGCTCCTGGGTTGTCTTCGTTTAGGTGAAGCCTCTCTGAGGACACTTTTTCCTCCACTTACTTTTTCTGTAGTTCTTCTCGTTTAGGTAATCCTGGCTTTATGCAGAAAATCAGTCAATAAATATGTACTTGGTGTGTATGTGCAGGACACTGGTGAGTGTCTTGGAGGAAAAACGAAACTCGGTTTCTGTCCACAAGGAGCTTGCAGAGTATTTGGGGAGAGGACGTGGGTGGTAGGAGAGCTTCCCCCCCAAATCCCCCAAACAAGCCCAAACCAAAAAACCAACAACCCTACGGTTTGGTGTATTCCTGTGAATACTTCTCTTAACAGCTCTTCCTCCACCGAGCTGTTCCTTCCCTACATCGGAGTTCTCCTCGAGGGCAGGGATTCCTCTCTATAGGCCCCCTTAGCTCTGGTCATTCACCCAGAAGAGCCTTTACTGAATGTCTTCTGGTTGTCAGTGCTGTGTTACGCTGGATACTGGTACACAGCTGCTGGCAGCTGAGCTGTTACAGGATTTCCGGAGGAGGAAGACGTCACTTTGGGTTGGGGTGGACGACAGGGTGGGCATTAAGAACGTGGGCACTGGATACCTGGGCAGAGGGGCCCACAGAGGCTTTCCAGGTGGGAGAAGCAGAGCTAACAGCAGCGCAGGCGCCGGGTTGTGTTAACGCAGGTCCTCGGGGGAGTGGGTAGGACGGTCTGGTTAACTTGGAAAGTTTCTGCCTGCCGCAGATCAGGTGGGGGAGGACGGCTTTTGTGCTGGGGAAGGGCCGTGGCTGCTCAGCCACCCGTGCTCCGTCGCCCAGCTTCCCACCTGCTTGTAGGCACTTTCTGTTCCTTCCTGGCCCCTTCTGTCGTTTTTCCTCTGATGGACTGGGGCTGGGTTTCTGCAGGCATATCAGATTGCAAGTTCTAATATCATGTTTGGATACTGTGCACTGCTGTGCTCTTAACGAAAGCATCTGGCTTACCTCCGCATAAACCTGTCTGCTCTTGAGGGCCCCTGTGCCTCAGTGTTTACAGAAGGCTCTTGACTGCTCTACATATTTACAACTCTCAGCTTCAGTTCTCACACAGAGAAGCCCAGTCACCGATATACCTCTCAGAGAAAACTCATAAAATCATGTAATGTCAGGGCTGGATGGGGTTTTTAGAGCTCAGACTTCCTCGTTGCATGGATGATGCAACCAAGACCCACAGAGGGTGGTTGTTTATCCGGGTCCATGCTGCCAACTTGCTTAGTCATCATTTATGTGCCTATTGTTCATGTATTTAGTAAAACATTGAAGGAGTGCCTACAAAGGCCACATGCTGAAGCAAATGTGAACAAACCATGAGGAACAGACTTGAGGAACTCACGTTCTAGCGGGACAGACTTAGGAAGAGATCGTTACAAACCCGTGATAAGTGCTATAATAGTGAAATGAGCAAAGCGGGCAGGAAGGGGTTAGCTTTGTCTTGGCACACCAGGGAAGATATCACGGAAGGGATGTCTTTATTTTTGTTATTCATTTATTATTTTTTTTTATTGGGGTATAGTTGCTTTACAGCGTTGTGTTAGTTTCTGCTGTACAGCAAAGTGAATCAGCTATATGTATACGTATATCCCCTCTTTTTTGGATTGCCTTCCCATTTAGGTCGCCACGGAGCACTGAGGAGAGTTCCCTGTGCTGTACAGCAGGTTCTCGTTAGTTATCTGTCTTCGGAAGGGATGTCTTTAGAACTGGGCCTCGAGAGATGAGGAAGGGGTCACCGGGCAGAGCTGAAGCAGGGACACCCCAGGCAGGGGGGGGAAGAACAAAATCAGCCCAAACTCATGGAAGGGGATGGGTTGCCCTGGTCATGATAGGGTGCGCTGTGGCTTGAGGGTGGGAGACCCGGCCACCGAGCAAGGTAGGGGTCAGATTGTGAAGGGCTGGCGGGGGTGTGGCCCTTGCAAAGGCAGCACTGAGCTGGTGAAGGCCTTTCATCAGGAACTGGTCTGATTTGATTTTTTTCTCTTTAGTACAATACCATCTATGATATTGTGGCAGAGGACGTGGAGTGTGAGAGACTGATGGTAGAGAAACGAACCAGAGGATTGATACTTAAAGTCAATCCTGATGTGATCCTGACTTTGTTTGGTGGTAACAGGTTTGCAGACGGTGGACCTGATTTGGACGATGTGTCTAAGTGGAAAGGACAGGAGTTGGTAACCAAATGCATCTGGGGGATGAGAAAGAAGGGAGAGAGGAGGGTGGCAGAAGTTTTTAGCTTGATGGGCTGGTCATTCATGATGGAAGCATGTCATTAGCTGAAGGGATGCAGAAGGATGGGCGGATATGGGTGGGGAATGAAGGGGGACATGCAGTGACTGGGTTGGTTACATGCTTCCAGGAAGAGAGGGGCAGTGGGGGCTGGAGATTTGGGTCTGACATTTAGATCTGGGTGTTATCACGTCACAAGTAGATGTGTCAGGGCTGTAACCCAACGTGAAATTGACTGATTCCCAGTTCCAAAGTCCAATCCAGTCACCAGGCTGCTCATCCTCCCTTTCTCTATCCACGTCCCAGTTCTTGTTTGAATCTGACTGGAGTGAAGGGAGTTGACTAAATGGCCTCTCTCACTCCAGTCAAGACCAAGGAATCTCTGTTGTGTGTCTTTTCCTTCCCCCCCCCTCCCGCCCCGAGTCATTTTCCAGGACTGATGGCACCTCAGGACTCCAGGGGAGGGCCTGTCAGATGGAGTTTATCTATTTAATGAAAAGGACTTAATAATTTGGTTTTGTTTCCCCTGGTTCTTTATTTTTCTTTCTACCTCCCTCTCCTTCCCTGGGCTTTGCAGGGGAGGGAATGGGTCAGCAGCTTGGCCAAAACATTCTTGAGTATTTAATTCTCAGCTGTTTTACAAGCCTGCCTGGTTTATGTAGCTAATCTCTCTCGTGCTTGTCCCTAGAGGAGTGTGTGTGTGTGTGTGTGTGTGTGTGTGTGTGTGTGTGTGTG
>NW_006784184.1:1140828-1147994 GCF_000442215.2 Lipotes vexillifer | reverse complement strand
TGGGGGGGGGGGGGCTCTTCTGTCCTCGTCCACTGGGTCTGGGTTTCTGTGCACACGCTCCTCCTGCCTTCTTGTTCAGTGTGGGGAGCTTGGTGAAGTTGTTTGTTTCAAGGTTTGCTGTGAGGTCTGAAGACTCTGCAAAGATATAGAGAGACCGGACCCCAGGGTCTGGCTGTCTGTGGGCATCCCTGTGTCCAGAGCCGACAGTGAATAGCCACTTGCTTAGTCACTCCCAGGCTGTCTCTTTCTTCCTTAGAAAGATGCTGACTACTAAGGAGTTTTCTGCTGACCCAAATCTCCAACTCCCTACTGCCGTTCTTTTGCAAGAACTGTAACCAACTCTCAAATGTAGCACGCTCTGAATTCCTGAGTCCAGAGACAGGCCTCCCAGCCAGCCTATCAAGCTAATATTAATTGGAACTTTTATAAAGGGCTCCCAATCAAGGAGTGGAGGACACGGTGCAACAGCAGGGGAATGGGCTTGGGAATCAGAAAAATGCAGGTGGTGGTGTGGTGGTGTCTCCACTGTAGCAGGCCTGTTTCTCTCTGGCAGAAAACGAGATGACTCCGTGATTCTGAAGTTTCCCAGATGCCTTGGATTTCATCTTAGGAAAGTATGTACATTCCTGATGGATGGACAGTGGGAAAAGAATACTTTTTGATGCTTCTTATGTGCTAGGTCTTCTGTGAATGCTCATATGCATCATCTTACTAAATGTGACAAATCGTTGAGAAATAGGCATTACTATTATTATTATTATCATAATTATTATTGTTATTTACATTGTACAGATGAAGAAACTGAGGGTCAGATGATGTGTCCAAGGTGGCTCTGCTAAGAAGTGCAGGGCCGAGCTGGGTTCCTTAGACCCCATGCCGTGGTACTGCATGATTTTTATGGCATTTTCTCCTACACTCACATATCGGATTCCCTCCATAAAAATGTGTGGCCCGGCTAAGTATGATTATCCCCATTTGACAGATGAGGAAACTGTGGCTAAGAAAGGTTAAGTACTTGGCCAGAGCCGCAGGGCTCATTAGGAGTAGAAGCACTCTTTAGATCTTGATCTGATTCTTAGTCCAGACTTTTCCTGTCCTACTCTAAGCTGCCTGCTCTTTCTTGTCACTGCTGTACTCAGCCCTATTCCCGGGTCTTGGTTTTTGAAGTCTGAAAAGTTCCCCTGTATTAATCTCCAATTTTAAAGTGTAACTTAAAGAGTCCCAGGGAGAACTAATCAATTGAAGTGCTTTCCGTCAAGGCTACAAAATCCACCCCAGAACTAATGGGACAGTTATTGTTTATAAAATGCTAACTTGATTAAAAACATATTTGTTGAGGATTAGCAAGTCTGTAATAGCTATAAATCTCCTTCATGGTGATTAAAATCTTGAAGTATGTTTCCAATAACAATGCAATTATTATATGATAATTGCCCGAGTAAAATAGAACTAAATGCATATTTGGTGAGTATAGATTTCAGTCTTTAACGCACGGTGAGCCTGGGATTGTGGGGTTGGGACAATAGGAACAACAAAGGTCTCTTTAAAAGAAGAGAGTGAATGGGAATATGAGACAAGTAGGCAAGGCCCCCCAACCTCCTACCCTCTGTGCCCCAGACCTGCCTGGGCCTTGTTGACTTTTCACATGGTGCCCATGCCAAGTGTTTTCACTGCATTTCCAGATGTACTGAAAGTATTTCCTGGGCGAGAGTCAAGGAGGAAGAAGCAAGGGGGCAGGGCCAGCAGATTGGGCTGTGCAGCCAGCCCAGGTGGCTTGTCATCCCTTGCCCTGCCCCAGCCGACTCTTTGAGCTGCTGTTGGAATGGTATAAATAAAAGGAATTACATAATAGTATCATTTTGTGGGAACAAGGTTTAACAACCACCGTAGAACTGTTGGGATTCCAGTGACAAGAGTTTTGCTGTCACTGTGATCTTAGGGGACATTATTTATCATACACTGAGATGGAATCGATGGCATATTAAGCTATTCGACAGATGGCGTTTCCTATACCAGGTGTGACCATGTGGTCTTAATCATGCGCTCTCATACGTCAGGCCTTACGTTATTTATTCATTCATTCACCCATTAAACATGTATTTATTGAGTGCTCATTAATTGTCAGGCACTGGTAGGCATTATAAGTGAATATATATGAGGGATAGAATAAGCCACACTCTGCCGGTGTGATTTTAGGGTGTGGGGAAAAGTTCTGGACTAAACTGTCCCATTACTTTTTATTTCATTTATTCAACAAATATTTATTGAAATCTTCTTAAATACTAGGAATGAATCTAGATGCCAGGTCTATGGCAGGGAGCAAAACAAATTCTTGTCCTCGTTGGGCATACCTTCTTGATGCCTGAAATTAGTTTATAGAGGATAAAATGTTCCATTGCACAATAAGGAAGAAGCCTTGAAAAGGTCTTCATATTAGAAAGAGAAAAGTAAAACTGTCTTGATTTTCAGATGACATGATCTTGTATATAGATAATCCTAAAATATGCACAAAAAACTATTGGAGCTCATAAAAGAATTCAGCAAAGTTGCAGGATACAAGATCAAAATACAGATATCTATTATATTTTAATGGACTAGCAATGAATGATCCAAAAATAAAGTTGAGAAAACAATTCCATTTACAGAAGCATCAAAAAATAATAAAATACTTAGGGATAAACTTAACAAAAGCAGAGTAAGACTTGTACATTGAAAACTATGAAACATTATTGAAAGAAATTAAATAGTACCTAAGTAAATGGAAAGATACCTTGCATTTATGCATTGGAAGACTTAATATTGCTAGGATGGCAGTAGTTCCCAAATTGGTCTTCAGATTTAATGCAATCCCTATAAAGATCTCAGCCGCCTTTTTTTGTTTGCAGAGATTGGCAAGTTCCTAAAATTCATATATAAATGCAGGAGACCCAGAGTAGCCCAATCTTGCAAAAGAAGAAAAAAGTTGGAATATTCATACTTCTCAATTTCAAAACTTATGACAGAGTTGCAGTGATGAAGATTATATGGTACTGGCATAAGGAGAGATATACAGATTAAAGGAATGGAATTCAGAATCCAGAAATAAACTGTTACGTTTATGGTCAATTGATCAAGACAGTTGAATGGGGAATGAATAGTCTTTTCAACAAACAGTGCTGAGGCAGTTGAATATCCACATGCAAAAGAATGAATTTGGACCCCTACCTCACATCATATATTCACATCATTAACTAAAACTGGATCATAGACCTAAATGTAAGTCCTAAAACTGTAAAACTCTTAGAGAAAACATAGTCGTTTTGGATCAGACTATGGTTCCTTATATATGACACCAAAAGCACAAGCAACAAAAGGGGGAAAAAAATAAATTGTACTTCATCAAAATTACAAACTTTTGTGTTTCAAAAGTCACAGGAAAGTGAAAAGACAACCCACAGAATGTATTTGCAAACCATATATTTAATAAGGATCTGGTATCCATAATAATAATAAAAAAAAAACACCTTACAACTCAACAATGAAAAAGACAATCAGCCTAATTAAAAAATGAGCAAAGGGTTTGAGTAGACATTTCCCTAAAGAAGATATATAACTGGCCAATAAGCACAGGAAAAAATGTTCAACATCATTAGTTATTAGTGAAATGGAAATCAAAACCACAATGAGGTATCATTTCACACCCACCAGGGTGGCTATTAGAAAAGTAATGGACAATTACAAGTGTTGATGAGGATGTAGAGACAGTGGAACCCTCATATGTTTCTGGTGAGATTGTAAACTGGTGCAGCCACTTTGGGAAACAGTTTGTCAGTTCCTCAAAAAGCTAAACATAGAGTTATCATATAATCCAACAATTCCACTCCTAGGTATATATAGCCAAGAGAACTGAAGACATGTATCCACACAAAAATGTGTACACACATGTTCATATCAGCATCATTCATAATAGCCCCAAATAGGAACAACTCAAATATTCAAAAATTGATGAATGGATAATAAAATCTGGTATATCCATACAGTGAAATATTATTCAAGCCATAAAAAGGAACAAACTACTGATCCATGCTACAACATGGATAACTTTGACAACATTATGCTCAGTGACAGAAGCCAGACACAAAAGATCTCTTATTGTATGATTCCATTTGTATGAAATGTCTGGAAAAGGCAAATCCATAGAGACAGAAAATTGATCAGTGGTGGTTAGGAGTTGGGGGAAGGAGAGATTGAAGAATGACTGCTAATGCTTATGGGTAAGGGGTTTCTTTCCGGGGTAATGAAAATATTCTGGAATTAGATTGTTGTTACAGTTGTACAGTTTTGTGAATACACAACCACTGAACTGTACGCTCTAAAAGGGTGAATTTTATGGTACGTGAATTGTATCTTAATAAAAAGTATGAGAAAAAATTCAAAAGACTTGAAATGCAAACACTCCTAAGAGAAACTGTAAATGACTGATTTTTTTATCTATTGCAGTATCTGGTACACAGTAGGTGTTCGACATATATTTGTTGAATAAACGAATGAAAAATCAAGTGTTTTCCCCTAGGAATCAGGTTTTGATGAGAGAAGAGACAAAAGGCAAAGAGCAACTTCAGGGAACTCTTTACAGTACAAAGCAGGGGCGGGTGGGTGTGGATGGAGAACAGTAGCTAAGACATTTCATCTTTTCATAATTTCACCTGGCCCTGGAGCTGTCTCTCTCTGCTCCTATAGCCTCCCTTCTCTGACCTGGTTTGGTTTTGCCCCTCCTCTCCCAGGGTATCCCTAGTGCCTGTTATGTAATAGGATCTCAAGGAAGACTTGTTTAATAAACAAAGGATTGAAACTTCAGGAGCTTGTTCTAGCCTCCTTGGTCATCTTGGGGAGAGTTGGGGCTTGAGGGAAGTTGCAGTTCTTTGGAGAGAAAGCCAGGTTCATCTTTTGCAGCAGGATCCTCTTACTGGACAGAAAACTAAGCCCTGGCCCCTCGGCCCTCTGCACAGCTGTGCGCAAGGCTTGGAATCCCGTTCCTCATTCCCAGGCGACGTGGCCTGGAGCTAAGCCAGACCATCGGAGGGAAGGGATATTCCGGAACAGCAGATCCTGCAGTTATCGGAGGACTTGACCCGAATTCGTGGTGGGGAAAGCCGTGGTGGGTTCAGTCCTTTCTCTAGGCTGTGCAGCTGAGAGAGTCGGCCAGCAGTTACTGTGAGGGCTTTGTGGGCGTGTTCATAGTTAGCTAAGGACTGTCCTCGGTCAACAGTACACATGTTATACGGATGGCTTCGTACATCTGTGTTGTTAAAGAGACTATGAACTGTGCAAAACACACATTTATGTGTATGAGAGAAGCGTGTATTCATTTAACGAATACTTCCTTACATACCTTAAAGAATACCATTAAGAAACAAATTCATTAGAATAATGTAGGAAGGACAGGACCAAGGTTTCGTCCTGCTCTGTGACTAAGTGTGGGTCTTTGGACATGTGACCTTACCTCTCTGGCTCCCGTGTCCTCATGTGCAGAAATTCAATGTTTCGTTCCTAGCTCTCGAGTCTGCCTTTTTCTGCTTCCATGCCAGAGGTGATAAGGGCAAGGAACATGAAAGCTAAAGCCTTTTAAAAATACTTATTACCAAATAAAATCAACATGAAATGAAGTTCTCTTATAAAACCAGGAGCCAATAATAATAATAGATTTTACTCTGCTGTAAACTAAGCATGCCTGGGGTCAAAAAGTGGGACCCAAGACAAGCCTTTAACTCAGCTTGGGGAAGAGATGAGTCAGTCCCTCTGCCATTAAGCATTGTATGCAGGGCTGATCTATGTGCCTTTTCTTTCTCAAATTCTAAAAGAATGTGATAGTAGCTAACTTATTTTGAGTACTTCCTGTATGGCAGGTGTTGGGCTAAACAGTGTGCTGGTTTTATATCATTTAATTTTCATGACAATCTTATGAGGTAGGTATGATTATTCTCTTCCTTTTACAGATGAAGAAACTGAAGCACAGAAAAGTTTCTTGCTCAAGGTCAACAGATAGTGAATGACAGAGAGAGATTTCAAACACAGGCAGTGTAACTGCAGACCCAGCGCTCTCTTAACTACTATACAACACTGCCTCCTGTCTTGGGATTCTAAGACGTGAAATCCTGAATCTCGTGAGCAGCCCTCCCAAAACTATAGAGTAAGATGTAGGCTAAGAGTAGGGTTAGTGGTTTATCATCAAAGGAGGAAGAACCATTTCTTGAACTATATCATGGTTTTGCAAGAGGATTCCTTTCGGTAATTAGGATGGCTGAGATGGTGTTGGCTCAGTCATTGGCATGGGTCACGCGGAGCCTGGGCACAGGACCTCGACCCCATCCTCTGTGTCCTTCTTAGTTGATGGCAAGCCACAGGGCAGTCTTCAGGGTCTTGGTTTTCTATGGTAGTCTGGTCCTTGGTTCTGATTTGGTTTCTGGGCGTAGAGAAAATAAACAGAGAAGGGACGAGAAGAATGGAGTCCTTTTAGAGATGGGGCTGAAGGATGTTTCAGGGAGACCACTTATCACTCCGTCTGTGATTCGGAGACAAAACTAGCCAACAAGTGCCCACTGACATGGGAGAGCAGGCCTGAGGGAAGCATGGTTGGTCCCACTCTCCGTGGCGAGGTTCCCAGACCTTGGTTTATGAGCAGTAAATTCCTCCACGAGGTTTGTCTTTTCATTTTATTAGGGAAAGTTTTCCTCATAAAGTTCTCCCCCAGACCATCAAAACTCCCTCAAACTCTCGGGAACTACATTCCATCTGCATGCCTTGTGGTTTCCTCCCCCCACCCCCCCGGTGTATCCTCTTCCCTCTCTTGTTAGTAATTCCACTTCGATCTCCCTCTCCATCCACTCCGTCCCAGTTAGCGACCCCAAGAAGCTTTGTTTTTCTAGAGCTGCCATTTTGAAAATGTTGCCTCCTACTCTAGGAGCTGCTTTAAGGGAAAGACAGATGCTTCTCCACTTAGCCATAGATGGGGGGTCACCCGAGGATCTGCATTCCTAGCACAGTGGCTGGCACCCACTGGGCACTACATCTACGTGCACTATTGTCATCATTAAAAATCAGATTGTTTGGGCTTCCCTGGTGGCGCAGTGGTTGAGAGTCCGCCTGCCGATGCAGGGGACACGGGTTCGTGCCCCGGTCCGGGAGGG
>NW_006784184.1:1100218-1140159 GCF_000442215.2 Lipotes vexillifer | reverse complement strand
AAAAAAAAAAAAAAAAAAAAATCAGATTGTTTTCCTAAAACTGAGTTGACATTCTCAAATGTTTTGAATCTAGAAGATTTGAGAGTATGTGGGATTGCATGAATCACCACCGAGGAGCTATACAGAAACCGATTTTGTTATTCTTATTCCTGACAGATAGCTCACCACAAAGTGACTTCCTGAAAACCCCGCAGAGCATTAGCAAAGGCCATGGGAAAAGGACTGGGGACCCCACCTCGCCCCTTGCTATGTTGGGCAGCAAACCCTGCTTTCCTCCGCCAGGACCGGCAACCCCACGATGTTCCCACTGCCAGATACTAGCTTCCCTGCCGAGTCAGGCAGAGTTGGAAAGGCAGATGTGAGCCAAGTGGGGCGCGATTTGAGTCATATCCTGGGAAATGTGTCAGCAGCAGGTGAAAGATGTTAAGTTTCATGTGGACTGTGCACCCGATGAAAGGTGAGGAGCACAGGAACCCTCAGCTTTACCTTCGCGCCCAAACCCACTTTCGGTCGTGTGGAGAAATGCACGGTGAGGTTGCAGGACAGAGTGCAGAGCAGCCCTGGGAGCCAGGGATTAGGATGCAGGGGGTGGCAGGAGTACTGACATTAGGGTCCAGCTTCTACCAGTCATGGGACCAGGAGGCCCAGCGATGTGAATGTACTTAATGTCATTGAAATATATACTCGAAAACGACTAAGATGGTGAATTTGAAGCTATGTGTATCTTACCACAATTCAAAAGAAAAAGCTGAAAGCATAGAGAGTAAAGTATTAAACAACACGAACAACAACAACAAAGGCGATACTTGCCCTCAGTTCTTAGCCTCAAGCAACATAATAGGGAACCAAACAGCTGAACTTGAGGACCAGGGGGGACGGAGTGTGTGCAGGCCCTCTGTGCAGACCATACCGATGTGCACTTTGATTATTACGGCTCCATCTGTGCCTCTGACTACGCATCTTGCCCAGCATCGTCCCTGGGACCTAAGAGGAGGTCTTTCCTCACCAAAAATGCAGGCTCCTCCCAGGTTGAAATTTTCTTTCAGGGGCTCTGCCTAGGACCTAGCTGTCAGCACACACTAGCTCTCAGACACTTACCCTGCACGTCTCCCTGCACCGCAAAGCTTGGGCAAACATCTGTGCCTTCCCGTTCCTCACTTGAGACAGCCTGCTATTTGCAAAGGAACTGCTAAAAACTAACAGAAATCGATGAGGAAATAATGACCCAAAGTACAAATTGCATTAGTAGAAAACAGGATCTACTTTACTAAACACATATTACAGATTAGTCAGAAAACTAAGTGCTTGGCGTGTCATTTTTAATCCTTACAATACTGCGGATGGAAATTACTAGTGTGCTTTTTTAAAGTCAAGGATACTTCTGCTCAGAGGTCTTAGGCACAGAGTGAAGTTAAACCAAGACTCAAACCCTAGTCTGACTGGCTCCAAAGTCTTTACTTTTCCCTCTGTGCTGCTCCTAGATTTCCCATCCAAAGGCTTCCGTAGAAACGGCAGAGAGGTTTAGCAGATGCCCACGTGCCCACGATAACCATGTTCTACCCCTGTTTGCAGGTTCGTCTTTAGGCCTGTGTCTGCCCCCCTTAGCTCCTGCCTCTCTGTTCTAAGCTCATGGGGACAGGGCTTTGCTTGCTCTCTCACTGCTGCATACCCACTGCCAAGAACAGAGCTTGGCGCAGAGTAGGTGTTCATAAATACTTGCTGAATGGAAGAAGGAATGACTGATTTCTTAGTGACTTTGCATCCTCCCAGCACGCAAGGGCTGGTCTCTTCGTCCGTCTTGTCCTGCTTTCCAAGGACACATATCAACTTTCACTTGTAACTCATTATTCAGACCTCAGTGACTTCCTTCTTCATATCAGTTTCTAAGTAACCCTGTTAGCTGTTCAATAAATTTGAGTTCCCTCGAACGGGCAAGTCCTTTCATAGCCCACGTGACCTTCCTTAACCACCTCCAGAACACCATGGGCTGTTCTGTTCACTCGGGAATAATGATGGTGATTCTCATCACAGTGATGATGCATAAATAACATTTATGGAGCGGTTAATACGCTACAGGAATCAGGCTAGGAACTTTCCGTGCATCTTCCAATTTAATCCTCATAACACCTTTGACATAATCATCCCCACTTCACAGATGAGAGAAACTGAGACTGGGAGAAACTGAGAGAAGCAGGTTTAGTGAAATGGCCAAGGTCATGCATAGTTCTCTCTGTCTCCAAAACTTTAAACCACTTTGTACTTTGCAACCCTAAGTTTTTCTGCCTGTCGTCTCACAAAATACACTTAGAATAAGCTCCGCCTGTTACAGCAGACCTATGGTATTACAATGCCGTACAACAACCATACCATCTGCACCATAAAAATCATCCTTTTGCACATAGACTTGGAAGAGCCCACTTGGTTGATGAGATTGTCCCATCCCCCCTCCTTCTGGGATCCTCCACCAGTGCTGCATTTCCTAACCCACTTCCTTTCTTTCAAAGAACGCAACCCTTCCAGAAAGCCCTCAAGCTGTATAAATTTTGGCTGGACCCCGTTCAAGATCAGTATTTTACACTTAATCTGCTTCTAGATGGAGTAATCAGGATCAAGAGGATTTATGAGGAGCGGTTCCCTGGAGCCTGACCTTTCTCTCATGTTTCATCATTTATTTATAGTTTGTGTCTTCTGTGAACTTCAGCCCCATCCTGGGGCCTCCAGTTGTGTGATACTATCGGATGGCCCATCACTGCTGGAGTGGATGTTCTTAGCAATGAAAAGAAGAGGTGGGGGCAGAGGGAAAGTATGGGGCCTTGATGCTCTGGCAGCTCAGTGTGGGCTGGGGCGTTGGTGTGACCTCCCTGGAGCTTGTGGTCAGCTGCCTCTCCACCACCCGCCTTGATTCGATTCTGGTTCTTGGTGGTCAGTTTCCTCGGGATCTCTAGAGCCCAAGCCTTACCTTCCTTTGCACCTGGCTGGCTCATCGTTTGCATTGAGTTCAACACTGGAGGTGGAGAGGGAGGTGGGGGGAATAGGAGAAGTTTCAGTCCCCTATGAATGAATTCAGTTGGAAAAAAGCATACGGGATTTGAGCACATCTCCATATTACCCCTGGGATGGTTTCAGGTTTTTATAAAACCCAAGTAACATCCGCTGATGCCCCTTCTCTTCAAGGGCAAGTGTTCCATGATTCTGGAGTGAGCAAATCTGTGTTTCCAGATTTGTCCAGGACCCCGTCTTCCTCACCTTGACTGGAGCCTGCACGGTCCCGATTGAGGCTTCCTTTGCAGCCTCTCCCAGGCTCGCATTTGGAGAGGTGGGGCTGCCCGTCCTTCCCTCCTGCTGTCACTTTGAGATCACTGTCCACAGGGACTGATTCTTTTCTCCAGAGACTGTTTTCTTTTAAAGTTCATGATGTTCACATTTTTGTTTGTCTTTCTGTTTGCTGCAAGGAGAACTCTGAATTCTGATGGGAATTCTGCCAGTTAGGAAGATAATTTTGCAAGGTCACTCAAAGTGTTGGGAAAATTGGATGCCAGAATTTTTAAGATCCCTGGTCCACCAAGGGATCTTCAGGGCTCTCACAAGATCCAGAGAGAGACCCATATGACAGCCCTTGGGAACTTTCCCCCTTTAAATGCTTCTGTTTATTTATTTATTTATTTATGTTTAAAATTAATTAATTAATTTTTGGCTGCGTTGGGTCTTCGCTGCAGTGCGTGGGCTTCTTGTTGCGGTGGCTTCTCTTGTTGCGGAGCACAGGCTCTAGGCATGCGGGCTCAGTAGTTGTGGCTCGTGGGCTCTAGAGCGCAGGCTCAGTAGTTGTGGCACACGGGCTTTGTTGCTCTGCGGCATGTGGGATCTTCCTAGACCAGGGATCGAACCCATGTCCCCTGCGTTGGCAGGTGGATTCTTAACCACTGCGCCACCAGGGAAGTCCTGCTTCTGTTTATTTTTAATAAAATATTTCCACACATACAAAGATAAAATGTAATGTATGTAAGATATAAAAGATAATAAATACTCCTGGACCCATCACCCAACTTGAGAAATAGAATGTTACCAAAACGCTGAAGCACCCCCGAGCCCTCCCTATTGGCTATATTCTCCCTTCAGGGGAATTTTATGTTTACTGTTCTTTTGCTTTTCATTACAGTTCGAAAGCATATTTAGTAAGATGAATCTATTTTATAATTTCGTGCGCATTTGAACTTTATATGAATAGTATCACATGGGATAATTTTTTGTGTCTTAACGTTTTGCAGATTCATCTGAATTGATGCATGTAGCCATAGTTAATTCATTTTTACAGGCATATATGACTACGTCACACTTTTTTGCCATCCCCCTGTCCCTGTGCATTGGGTTGTTCTCCGTTATGCTATTAAAGGTAATACTGCGGTGAAAATTCTTGGCTGTGTTTCCTGGGAACACGGGCAGGATTTTCTGCTGGGTCACAGTATTTCTCTGCGTGGATCCTCTTCTTACTCAGTGACCTTGGTGCTGGTTGTTACCCTCAGAGCCTGTGATGCACACGCTGGTGGTGTAAATGTAAACAAAGCACAGGGTCTTCCTTGGGCCACTCCCAGTTTGGTGGAACAACTAATCCCAGCATTCATGCTGATCACCCCACTGGAACCCCGGCCCAGAGTTCTTGGAGGTCAGCTGGCCTCTCTCTACTGGTCATCTTACACCTTCCCTGCCTCAAAATCACTATCTTTACCTATTCCTTCCCCCTGACCCCTGCCACCGTTTTGGATCCCAGACGGTCTCTGCTTTCCAAGTCAGATCTTTGACCTGTCCTCTTGATTCTGTCCAGTGGACCAAACCCCCCAACCACTCTTTCATACATTTTTATTTTCAGTTCACGGTCTTTCTGTAAAATTATTGTAGAATTAGGCTCTTAGTAGACACATTCCAGTCTTAGTTAGGATTGGGCTAGAGACTGGACAGGATGACCCAAGGCAGTTTCTGGACTCAGCAGTGTGGCTTATCCCATGAACTTCAGTGCTGTCCATTTCACACGAGTGATCCTAGGTCTCATCTGCCTGCGTACCTGTCTGTCTGTCTCTTTCTCTCCTCGCTCCCTCCACCTCTCTTTCTCAAACTTGCATAAACATTGTAAGAACACTAATAAGAACCTTTCCCACCATGACCCTTGGAGAGTAAGTTGGTGACATGATACACCATCAGCTCTGAATACTTTCATGTGTATTTTCTGCAAACAAGAGCACTCTTATGCATAAGCAAAACACAGCCACCAAAACCGGGAAATTGAGGGATACATCACCACCATTTAACCCTCAGGCCCCATTTGATTTCTTTTTACCGTCCCGGTAAAGTCTCTTTTAGCAACAGGATCTGGTCTAGAACCAGTCACACCTCCTCCCCTCCTTCAGTCTACAGTAGTGCCTCCATCTTTCCTTGACGTCATGCTCTTGACAGTTTTGAAGATGAGTCCAATTATTTTGTAGAATGTCCCTCAGTTTTGGTTTACTGCTGTTTCCTCGTGATTAAACTTAAGTTATACATCTTTGCTAGGAATTTTCCAGAAGTGATGCTGCGTTCCTCCCATTGTGCTACTAAAGGACATATTATTTAAATGTGTCCCATTGCTGAGGATGTTCATTTTAATCACTAGATTAAGATGGTATCTCTCAGACCTCCTCACTGTAAAGTTACTTTTCTCCTCTTTATAATTAATGAATATTTTAAGGGAAGTTGCTTTGAGACTCTGTAAATATACTGTTAATCATAAACTTTCAATTTATTCATCAACTTATTTATGTCAGGATGAACTCACGGATTCCTATTTTATTCAATGTATTTTTGATCTGTTGCTATTTATTATCATTATTTATTTTGGTACTAAACTGTCAAGCTGGCTTTTGTGTCCTTGTGACATGTTCCATCATTCTTTGAAAACTGCCTCATTTTCTGGCACAAAAAGTGGTTTCAGGCTCATCTCTTACTTTTTCTGTTCTGTCTCAGAATCAGCCATTCTTCTAAGCAATCCTGGATTCTTTTAGTGAAAAATGGTATTTGGAAACCAAATTCTGGGTGTTAGATGACTTTACTGCTCTTGGGGTGTTACTGCTCCCAGCCCCCTCTCAGAGGCAAGAGCCAGGGAACACACACATGTTTACATCTATGTTTCTCTGTGTATTGAGGACCATGAATCCACATTTATAGCTCTAATTCCAGCCCATAGGGTTCATTCCAGGTTTTTTCCTTTCCATTTTGTTAACTGTGATGGTGAATTTCATGTGTCAACCTGATTGGGCCACAGGGACCTCAGATATTTGGTTAAACGTGATTCTGGATGTGTCCATGAGTGTGTTTCTGGCTGAGATAACCATTTGAGTTGGTAGGCTGAGTAAAGCAGATTGCCCTCCTCAGTGTGGGTGGGTCTGATCCAATCCACTAAAGTCCCGAGTAGAACGTAAAGGCTGAGTAAGAGAGAATTCACTCCCTCTGCCTGACCACCTTCAGGCTATAGGACATTGGTCTTCTTCTGCCTTTGGACTCAGACTTGGACTGAAACTTACACGGTTAGCTCTCCTTGTTCTCAGGTCTTTGGACCAGCCCTACATGATCGGTTCTCCTGGGACTCCAGCTTGTTGACTACAGATCTCAGGACTTGTCAGCTTCCATAATTATGTGAGGCAATTCTTTATGATAAATCTTGTTCTCTCTTTGTGTCTCTGTCTACATCTATATTTACCTCTCCTACTGTTTCTGTTTCTCTGGTGAATCCAGACTAATACAGTAGCCCAGTGGAAAGCCTGTCTTCCATAACTCTCAATATATTTACTTGTTTGATCAGTCATCCTATATGTTAACCATTTTCCCTTACTTCCAGCACCCAACTCCCCCTATATGGAGACCGTCTTCACCTCTCTGAGGCTCTGACAACCTGTGCTGGCTGCCCTTTTGCACACGTGGCCTCTTTGCCCAACGTGGGCTCTGAGACCCCTCGAGGGCCCAGATCACCCTCTTGGGCTGACACCTGTCCCTTCCCCACTGATTCAATGCCTACCTTGCTCACCTTCACCTGTAGCTTTAGGACTGAATTATTAGGAAGGACAGGGAAGGGGAGAGACGGGAAGGGGAGGGAAGAGAAATGGTGGTGAAAATAAAGAGGAGGAGGGATCTGATTTTTCTTTTAAAATCTAGCTCCTTCCTTGCCAACTACTTGTTTGCCATTGCCACCGATGCATCCTGTAGGTGCTTTAAAATCTACATATCTGAAGCTGTTCCCATTTCCTCTCTAGTAAAAACCCTTCTCGGCTCGTCTACTCAGCTGATGGGAGTACAAATGGTTTATTCTTTCTGGAGGACAGTTTGGCAATATGGTTCTGAAGGCTTTAAAAAAATCCTATATATTTTTTGACTTCAAACTGTACTTTTAGGAATTTATACTAAAGAAATAATTAAAGATGTACAGAGACATTCAGCTTTAAAAATGTTAATTATAGCTAAAATTGGAGTCGTGTAGAGTGTTTTGTATCAAGGGAGCAGATAGAGTAAATTGTGATAAATCCATAAGGTAGGATCCTATGTAAACAGTATAATAATGCTGAATTACAGTTATTGATGGGGAAAGATGTTCACTGTATGTTCTCAGGTGAAAAAGGTATAAAATGGAATGATCCTAATTATAATGAAAATATTAGAAATATATACGTGTAGGTAAAGAAAAAACTTCGAGGGTATATCAAAAGGGAATGTTAACAATCAGATTATGGACTTTTTTTTTCAGGTTTTTTTTTTCCCCTTAATGGAGTTTCCAAGTTTTTCTTCACCGAATACTTTTATTTATACAATAATCAAAAGTTACGGAAAGAAAACAACACACAGCCCTGTCCTGACTCTGCCATCTCTGTTAATGGTATAGCCATTCTTGAAGTCATCAGACCCTTTGTATCATCATGGATGACTCTGTCTCATCGGTCACAGAGTGCTGTCGATTCTCCTTTCACAGCACTTCTTGAGGTGTCCCTTCCTTTCCTGATGCCACCTCCCCAGGTCAGACCTCATCACCTTCCGCTGATGGAGTTCCACTCCACCCTGACCCAGGCAGCCAGGTGAGTGGTCTTGGGGTAGTTCTGTGATCACCTTTCTTCCTGCACAGAAATCTCCAGTGGTCCTCTGTGTCCTGAATAAAGGTTGGATGTCTTAGCTCAGCCTTCCATAACCTGGTCCCAGCCTGTGTTTCCTTACACTGATTTCATAATTCAGCTCTGTGCTCCAGCAAACATGTTCTAGCTTCACTTTCTTCAAACATTTATTGTATTTCCCAGCTTCTGTGGTTTGCTCAACTGCTGGCCATTCTGCAATTACCTTTTCCCTCTACCCTTATTTCTACTCATTCTCCAGTGCTCTGCTCATGTCATCTCTTCTCTGGTGTCTCTCCCCATGGGTGCCCCTGGATGTAATTTCCCCATCTCCAGACAAGGTAGCATGTTGTGCCATTCCCATTTTATGGCCCATGTTCAGCACTCTTTGCTTTCTTCAGTTGGGCAACCTGTCTCCCCTAGGGTATAGTTAGTCCACTCCGGAATCGGAGCCTCCTTCCTTGGAATTCCTCAACCTCCATTTCATTCCCTGCTTTATGTTGGAGAAAACCAGAAATGGAGATCATAAGACTTGGACTTAACTCCTTAGTCTTCTTCCTTGAAATTGTCTGCTTCTCAACTCACTGGACTATAGTTTCCGCCCCTCGAAATGCTCTCAAAATTGACCTGGCAAAAATCATTCTGATCTCCATTTGCTAATAAATCCAATAAACTCAAGTATGTGAGGGGTACAGGGACTCTGTAGCTGGACAGAGTAAGGTTGGAGTCCCAGCTTCCTCTTTCACTGTCTTTGCCTTGTGCAAGTTACATATGTTCTTCAAGGACCGGTTTCCTCATCCAGTAAATGGAGGGGAATAATTGTACCTTCTTACTAGGATAGTAGTAAAAATGACACGTGATGATGTTTAGAGAGTGTTTGGACCCATGTGTTGGACACTACGACGTGCTCAGTAAACATTGGCCACTGTTAGAACACCATCAAGTCTAAGCACCTTGCACTGGCTCCTGCCTGCCCTTCACCCTCATCCCCACTTGCAGCCCTGCCCTTCTGCCCATCCCATATGCTTTATGCTTCAATGAGAGCAGACTTCCTAGAGCTTCCCAAGCACACTCACTCTGTCCCATCCCTGAGGTTTTGTGTCTGCTCTTTCTTTAACCAAGACTATCCTTCACCCATTCCTTGTTTACCTGATTGATCTCCTCTCCAGCTTTTGAAATCTAATTCACGGGTCATCTCCTAGTGAAACCCTACCCTCCTCTTCTCCGGCAGAGGGAGGATTTCCTTCCTCGCCTGTGCAGTCTTTGGACCTTGCCTGTGTTTCCATGTTGCGTCACCACACTGCGCTCAATCTTACTGTTGGCGTTGTCACCTCCACAGCTATAGCCTCCTTCGCTCGGTCCCCATTCCTCTTTGTGTGTGTGCAGCACGTCTTAGACAGTAATATTTGCTGTATGCAAAACGTGGAAGGAGGCAGAGCTCAGAAAGAGCAGAGACCGGACTTGAGATCAGAACGTTTTACTCCTAATGCCGTTTCCTTCACTGACATCCCCCAAAGTCACAAGCGCATCGAGTCAGTCTTCCGGGTTGTCATCTAATGTCTGATGGCCCTGGATTGACCTTGAGAGTGAGATTTACTGTCTACTATTATAAAAGCTTTAGACCCCAGCCCATCTCAAAGGACTTGTGCAAAGAAGGGACTAAAGTATGTCAGAAACCAGCGGGGAGGTGGAAGGTTCTGAGGGTGAGGGCAGGAGCCTCCAAAGCCCCCATCAAAAACAAAATAAAAACTCTTTCTAAAAGCTCAGTAGAAAGAGAAAGACACAAAAAAACTGATATTAACGTGATCTCCAGGCTGTGTTTATTGAAACAATCTTAGGTCCATAATCAAAACAATGTTTTTATCATTTCCCCTCCAGGCTGGTCACAAGCTACAAACTGGATCGTTTGACACACATCTCTCGTGCACTTGAAACTCAAATTGAAACTCTGCCATTGTAACTGTACAAAGAAAAATAACATTTCAAAGCCCCACATATATATTTTTCTGATTCATCCTTTTGATATTTTACTTGGATCAAAACCCAGATTCACTTGGTTTTCTCCAAGCACACATTTGGGCTCCTTCCACCATTGTTCTTGGAAATGATTTGTCCTTTTGACATACTGTGCGTTCAACATACAACCTGTTCAACGCCATCACAGGCCGTGCCAGGGACTCCCTCATGGGGTGTCAGGAGCTCCTCTGAAATATTGTCTTCATGTAGGTTGACCAGCTGCTTAGTTCTGCAATGTTCAGGGAAGTGTGTGTGTGTGTGTGTGTGTGTGTGTGTGTGTGTGTCAGAGTGAGTGAGTTTGGTGTTTTCTGGGGGAAATGCTGGGTTAGCATGTTTGGAGAATTTCTGTGGCCTGTTGGCTGATACGAATAAATGTCAGAACATGTTTTGGGAAGATATGTGTGTATGTTTTCATTTATCTGAGGGAGGAACCTAAGCAGAGGAGACCGAACGTGGGGAGACATTGTGTCTCCTGGGTGATGTAGGCAGAGGACGTTTGTTAGGAGAAGATGGAAAGCTCGTCAGAACTGGCAAATGTTGTCTGTATGTCCGGGAGGGAGAACAGTCAGCTTCCCCCAGCGTCGTGGGGTTTGAGCCTGGCGGCTCGTAGGAGCGGAGGCAGCCTACCGGGGGCGTGGGCAGGAGAACGAAACTAGCTCTGCTTTGGCCTCATGCTCAAGATGCCAGCCTCTTTGTTTCCCCAGGCCATCCACTGGGTGCACTGCCACCACCCAAGAGAACTCAGCTTCTCTACGTAGCCTAAGCTCTGCTGTACATCCTCCCGAGGCATTCCCCCGCCCCGTAACTGGTCTTTGCCCCTTCCACCCCCTTTACTCTTGTGCCTGGTCTCCTCTTTCCTTTGTTTTCCTGTCGTATCTCTCTCTCTTGTTGATCCTGGCTGTCTTCCGCTCTGGCGGTCTGTGCCCCCTTAGCTCACGCCCATCTGACTTTATTTTTGCCCGTATCTTCCCAATTGCTTCTCACCTCTGCTTGTCTTTAGACGCTGCCTTCCTCATTCATGGCTGCTCATCTTCCCTGCCCTTCTTTTCTTCTCCGCCAAGCTCTGCATCTGTGCTGTCAAATGGGAACCTGGGAAAATCGCCGGGCAGGTAAGGAAGACCGCAATAGAAGACTGAAGGAATATAAACGCCACGATAGGCAGGAACTATTAGAATTCCCTGGAAGAATTCAAATTCTTTTCACTTGGGCTGCTCTGAATACACAGTGGGAGAATCGGAGCCAATCAAGTAATGATGCTGCCTCTGTTACAGCTGGATACAATGGACCAGATGAATTTTAAGGTCCTCCCAGTGCTGAGATTCTATGGTTGGTAGAATATTACAGCTGTAATATTTTAAAATTGTGTATTGTCTACAATCACGGGTGCTGTAATTGTCTAGCCTAATTATGGCTGAAGGCCGTCCACTTATGCCCTAGCTACAAGGACCAGCCACGTTCTAAGCTCTGCAGAGTCGTTGGACAGGCTCTCCTCTTGTCACTGCTGCAGCCAGAGCCAGTGAACTCTAGCACACCCAGACCTTTCAGAGAGGCCAGAGACGCTGTTTTCCAATTCCTCCCACAATCTGGGGAGGAGGTGAGATAGCAGTGCTTTCATTCCAGTGTTGCTGTGGCTTCAAAACACCATAAAGCAAACCGAGAATGGCCCTGGCAAAGACTTCGGTCCTGGCCTTGATATCCCCCCTGTCTTGTAGAAGCCCTGTCAGAATCCTCCAACTTCTCTACAAAAGTAGGTGGTGTGGACATGGATGTTAGGGCCCCCTTGAGGAGGAACCTCTAGTTCTTGGAGGACATCATTCTTCCACCAGAATTCAAGTGGCTGCCAGGTAAGGGACCATATCTTGGCTTGACTGGCACCTGGCCAAGTGTGATGAGGAATTTTATGGGTCACCTTGGCTAGCCCACAGTACACAGTATTTGGTCAAACACCAGTCCAGATGTTGGTGTGAAGGTATTTTTTTAAAAGATGAGATCAACTTTTAAATCAGTTGACCTTGAGTAAAGCAGATTATACTCCATAATGGAAGTGGGCCTCATGCAATCAGTTGAAGGCTTAAGAGGAAAGAGACTGAGGTCCCCCAAGGAAGAAGGAATTCTACCTCTAGATGGCCTTTAGACTCGAGATCGTAACATAACTTTTCTCTGGGTTTCCAGACTGCTGTCTTTGGACGTGCTGGTCTCTGCAATCACGTGAGCCAGTTCCTTAAAATAAATCTCTCTCTCTGTGTCTCTCGCTCTGTCTCTCTCTCTCTTGCTCGCTCCCTCCAGTTGACCCTTGAACAACATGGATTTGAACTGTGCAGCTTCACTTATATGCATATTTTTTTCAATAAATACATACTACAGTACTACATGCTCTGTAGTTGGTTGCATCCATGGATGTGGAACCACAGATATGGAGACTGACTGTAAAGGTATAGGCGGATTTCTGACTGCACAGGGAACTGGTACCCTAACCCCTGTGTTGCTCAAGGGTCAACAGTGTTCATATATACACATCCTGTTGGTTCTGTTGCTCTAGAGAATCCTGACTAATACACCAGGCGAGGACTAATCTGGACAGAGCAGAAGGTGCCCTTTATTTCATTGGTTAATGTATCCCCTGCAAGAAGGTCCTTAGAACAACGCACTGAGTGTCCAGGATTAAATTTGATCCTGATGAATGACTGTGTTTGTGTTCCCACTTCAGGGTGACCAGCCATCTTGGTTTGCCTGGGACTGAGGGGTTTCCTGGGATGTGGACTGCTTAGGGCTAAAACTGGAAACCTAGGAGTAAATTGGTCACAACCTACCCGACTTGCACAAATCGGGCTGCTGATTTTTCTCTATTCAAGTATCCAAACTTCTGGAGAACATTACAGAGGGCACCTCTGGTGGACTTACTGAGAAACTTAACATCCCCCTAGATCTTGGTTATTGATACAACAGGTATACAGCGCCTATCACAGACATGTCATTGCAAGGCTCGGGGGTTGCATCCAGGAACCAGTCAGAGCCTTACATAAACATGTTCTCCTAATGTCCCTGAAGCACTTTAATTATGAGCATGCCTCCTGCCAGCAAGTGCATTTACACCCTGGCTCTAGAACAGTCCTGAGATTCTGAGCACTGGTTGCCACAAGCCACAGCAGCCCCTGCCCAGGTCCAGTTCTGTGGGCATGCTGCTTGGGAAAGCCACAGCTGTGTATCCATGAGGCCAGGACCTGAACCCTGCCTTATGAAATACTGATGCTCTGTGACTTCCAGTTTTCTGGCAAAATCCCCTGTAACTGTCACAAGCCCTCCAAGTGCCCCTGCGCTAAGGCTTTCATGCCGCAGCCCCTTCTTGTGGCTGGCTCCCAAGTGGAATGTCTGTGCCCAAGCCGCCCAACAGAATCTATACAGGATCAAGGTCCTCGCTCTGCTAAAGTCCTTTCCTTTGGGGTATGGTTCCTTGTCCCCCCAGTCTGTGAGATTGGATAATGGAAGAAGCTGGGGCGTGAGGATGTTGATGCCTCCTTGCCTGGTCACCCTGTTCCCCTCCTTTGGGGGACTGAGTCACAGCCTCTCGAAGAGACTAAGGTCTGGAGGGCCGCCATGCCTTCAGGTCCTCACAGGCCAAGCGCTTCCATGTGGCATGTGCTTCCTGATGGGAAAAGCTATCTGTTGGGGATTATTGTGTTGTTATTTGCCAGACACTAAACTTCAGTGCTCAGAGAAGCCAAAGCCCCACGTACTCTCACCCAGTCCTAGCCGCTAGCCAAGAAGCGCTCACTCCCCCAGGCATGGGTATCTGCGGACAGAAACCAAACCTCTCGACGGCCTCTATGGTAGGTACTGCATAGACATCTCCCTCTGTGCAACAGATTTTACAGATGAGGAAATGCGCTCCTAGAGATGAACTGGCGTGCCTGATGTCATGCAGTTGCCTTCCTCTGATGCCTCACAACTTAACAAATCACACATACGTGATACACTCCAATCTTGGGTTCATCCCCTGTGAACTCGACATTAGGGTGGATGGTGGGACAGACTGTAAAAAACGGCCACAAACACGCCTCTCGCTGTATGACAGCTCGTGCGCCGTGAGCTTGATCTTCTCCTACCAGGAAGTGGAAGCTTGCTCTTCCCTCCTGGAACCTGGCCTTGGCCAGCCAGCTTGCTCTGGCTGATGCGACATTAACAAATATGCCGCGAGATGAGGCTTGAAAAGCGCTTGTGCCTCGGGACTTGCCTTTCCCGCCTGCCGGAAACCTCCTTCTGCTCTGCCTCGTGCTGAGATGTGAGATGAACCACCAGGAGGGCTGTGATGCCGTCTTAGACCCCCAGCTCCCAGCTGACCCTCGCACTGACTGTAGTTGCATGATTCCAGGAGAGACTGCTCAGCTGAAGCCTACTTAATTATGCGTAGATTTGTGAGCTAATAAATAATTCCGATGGCTTGTTATGCAGCAGCAGGTAACTGATACGGAAGGCAAAGGAGCAGCAAGTACACACCCTCACACCCACACCCACGTTCACACGGCCGACAATCCCATGCTGAGCTAGCGTTATTTTGCACTGCACCAAGCGGAGGACACTGCCCGCTAAGCCTGCGGAGAGAGCCCGCCTGGGCCGCCGGGCCTGCGTTCCTGTCTTTCTCTCTCTTCCTGCTACTTCCTACTATATTCGTATTTCAGACTCTGTGTTGGGTGGGGTTGGCGGTGGCGGTGGAACTCTATGCCTGGGACTCTCTCCCCTCTACAGGATAGTGAGGCACTAGTCCTCGGGTTCATGCTTCTGCTTTGCAAGTTCGAAAACTGCAGGTGTTTCAAGAACGCACAGTTTTTCCTCCTCCTTCTTTCTGTTGAGCTCAGAGTTCAGTGTCTCCTGCTTTTGGTGTGTGTGTGTGTGTGTGTGTGTGTGTGTGTGTGTGTGTGTGTGTGTGTGTGTGTGTGTGTGTGTGTGTTGGGGGGAGAATGGGGATGGCAGGAAGCGTCCTCTGACCCCTCTATGAGTGGAGGGTGGGGTTGATGAGAAAATGTTGAGAAGTGTCCACTCCAGGGTAGGGTGGGTTTGTATATGAGTGTGAGGATTAATTTCCTTCCAGTTACTAATTCTGCCTTCCTCTCATCTAGTTTACCTGAGAAATTACAAGAGAAATTTGGATTTCTCTTTGGAACGTAACATAGGCCTTATTTCTTATGACCTAAAAATCCTGTCTGTTCAAACTTTCCATCCAGTGAAAAACAGTACCATTTATATGAGGTATAAATGTCCTTTCCCTCCCCAGACTAAGTTTCTCATCATTATTGTATTATGTTTAGGCACTCATGGACTGCACTGTAATTTATTTATTTATTTATTTATTTTTTTAACATCTTTATTGGGGTATAATTGCTTTACAATGGTGTGTTAGTTTCTGCTTTATAACAGAGTGAGTCAGTTATACATATATATATGTTCCCATATCCCTTCCCTCTTTGTCTCCCTCCCTCCCACCCTCCCTATCCCACCCCTCCAGACAGCCACAAAGAACCGAGCCGGTTTCCCTGTGCCATGCGGCTGCTTCCCACTGGCTATCTAACTTACGTTTGTTAGTATATATATGTCCATGTCTCTCTCTCGCCCTAACACACCTCACCCTTCCCCCTCCCCATATCCTCAAGTCTGTTCTCCAGTAGGTCTCTGTCTTTATTCCTGTTTTACCCCTAGGTTCTTCATAACATTTTTTTTTCTTAAATTCCATATATATGTGTTAGCATACGGTATTTGTCCTTCTCTTTCTGACTTACTTCACTCCGTATGACAGACTCTAGATCTATCCACCTCATTACAAATAGCTCAATTTCGTTTCTTTTTATGGCTGAGTAATATTCCATTGTATATATGTGCCACATCTTCTTTATCCATTCATCCGACGACGGGCACTTAGGTTGTTTCCATCTCCGGGCTATTGTAAATAGAGCTGCAATGAACATTTTGGTACATGACTCTTTCTGAATTCTGGTTTCCTCAGGGTATATACCTAGTAGTGGGATTGCTGGGTCATATGGTAGTTCTATTTGTAGTTTTTTAAGGAACCTCCATACTGTTCTCCATAGTGGCTGAACCAATTCACATTCCCACCAGCAGTGCAAGAGTGTTCCCTTTTCTCCACACCCTCTCCAGCATTTATTGTTTCTAGATTTTTTGATGATGGCCATTCTGACTGGTGTGAGATGATATCTCATTGTAGTTTTGATTTGCATTTCTCTAATGATTAATGATGTTGAGCATTCTTTCATGTGTTTGTTGGCAGTCTGTATATCTTCTTTGGAGAAATGTCTATTTAGGTCTTCTGCCCATTTTTGGATTGGGTTGTTTATTTTTTTGTTATTGAGCTGCATGAGCTGCCTGTAAATTTTAGAGATTAATCCTTTGTCAGTTGATTCATTTGCAAATATTTTCTCCCATTCTGAGGGCTGTCTTTTGGTCTTGTTTATGGTTTCCTTTGCTGTGCAAAAGCTTTGAAGTTTCATTAGGTCCCATTTGTTTATTTTTGTTTTTATCTCCATTACTCTAGGAGATGGGTCAAGAAGGATCTTGCTGTGATTTATGTCATAGAGTGTTCTGCCTATGTTTTCCTCTAAGAGTTTGATAGTTTCTGGCCTTACATTTAGGTCTTTAATCCATTTTGAGCTTATTTTTGTGTATGGTGTTAGGGAGTGATCTAATCTCATACTTTTACATGTACCTATCCAATTTTCCCAGCACCACTTATTGAAGAGGCTGTCCTTTCTCCACTGTATATTCCTGCCACCTTTATCAAAGATAAGGTGACCATATGTGCATGGGTTTATCTCTGGGCTTTCTATCCTATTCCATTGATCTATCTTTCTGTTTTTGTGCCAGTACCATACTGTCTTGATTACTGTAGCTTTGTAGTATAGTCTGAAGTCAGGCAGCCTGATTCCTCCAGCTCCATTTTTTGTTCTCAAGATTGCTTTGGCTATTCGGGGTCTTTTGTGTTTCCATACAAATTGTGAAATTTTTTGTTCTAGTTCTGTGAAAAATGCCAGTGGTAGTTTGATAGGGATTGCATTGAATCTATAGATTGCTTTGGGAAGTAGAGTCATTTTCACAATGTTGATTCTTCCAATCCAAGAACATGGTATATCTCTCCATCTGTTTGTATCATCTTTAATTTCTTTCATCAGTGTCTTATAATTTTCTGCATACAGGTCTTTTGTCTCCTTAGGTAGGTTTATTCCTAGATATTTTATTCTTTTTGTTGCAATGGTAAATGGGAGTGTTTTCTTGATTTCACTTTCAGATTTTTCATCATTAGTATATAGGAATGCCAGAGATTTCTGTGCATTAATTTTGTATCCTGCTACTTTACCAAATTCATTGATTAGCTCTAGTAGTTTTCTGGTAGCATCTTTAGGATTCTCTATGTATAGTATCATGTCATCTGCAAACAGTGACAGCTTTACTTCTTCTTTTCCGATTTGGATTCCTTTTATTTCCTTTTCTTCTCTGATTGCTGTGGCTAAAACTTCCAAAACTATGTTGAATAAGAGTGGTGAGAGTGGGCAACCTTGTCTTGTTCCTGACCTTAGTGGAAATGCTTTCAGTTTTTCGCCATTGAGGATGATGTTGGCTGTGGGCTTGTCATATACGGCCTTTATTATATTGAGGAAAGTTCCCTCTACACCTACTTTCTGCAGGGTTTTTATCATAAATGGGTGTTGAATTTTGTCAAAAGCTTTCTCTGCATCTATTGAGATGATCATATGGTTTTTCTCCTTCAATTTGTTAATATGGTTAATCACATTGATAGATTTGCGTATATTGAAGAATCCTTGCATTCCTGGAATAAACCCCACTTGATCATGGTGTATGATCCTTTTAATGTGCTGTTGGATTCTGTTTGCTAGTATTTTGTTGAGGATTTTTGCATCTATGTTCATCAGTGATATTGGCCTGTAGTTTTCTTTCTTTGTGACATCCTTGTCTGGTTTTGGTATCAAGGTGATGGTGGCCTCGTAGAATGAGTTTGGGAGTGTTCCTCCCTCTGCTATATTTTGGAAGAGTTTGAGAAGAATAGGTGTTAGCTCTTCTCTAAATGTTTGATAGAATTCGCCTGTGAAGCCATCTGGTCCTGGGCTTTTGTTTGTTGGAAGATTTTTAATCACAGTTTCAATTTCAGTGTTTGTGATTGGTCTGTTCATATTTTCTATTTCTTCCTGATTCAGTCTTGGCAGTTTGTGCATTTCTAAGAATTTGTCCATTTCTTCCAGATTGTCCATTTTATTGGCATAGAGTTGCTTGTAGTAATCCCTCATGATTTTTTGTATTTCTGCAGTGTCAGTTGTTACTTCTCCTTTTTCATTTCTGATTCTATTGATTTGAGTCTTCTCCCTTATTTTCTTGATGAGTCTGGCTAATGGTTTATCAATTTTGTTAATCTTCTCAAAGAACCAGCTTTTAGTTTTATTGATCTTTGCTATTGTTTCCTTCATTTCTTTTTCATTTATTTCTGATCTGATTTTTATGATTTCTTTCCTTCTGCTAACTCTGGGGTTTTTTTGTTCTTCTTTCTCTAATTGCTTGAGGTGCAAGGTTAGGTTGTTTATTCGAGATGTTTCCTGCTTCTTAAGGTGGGCTTGTATTGCTATAAACTTCCCTCTTAGAACTGCTTTTGCTGCATCCCATAGGTTTTGGGTCGTTGTATCTCCATTGTCATTTGTTTCTAGGTATTTTTTAATTTCCTCTTTGATTTCTTCAGTGATCACTTCGTTACTAAGTAGTGTATTGTTTAGCCTCCATGTGTTTGTATTTTTTACTGCTCTTTTCCTATAATTGATATCTAATCTCATGGCGTTGTGGTCGGAAAAGATACTTGATATAATTTCAATTTTCTTAAATTTACCAAGGCTTGATTTGTGACCCAAGATATGATCTATCCTGGAGAATGTTCCATGAGCACTTGAGAAAAATGTGTATTCTGTTGTTTTTGGATGGAGTGTCCTATAAATATCAATTAAGTCCATCCTGTTTAATGTATCATTTAAAGCTTGTGTTTCCTTATTTATTTTCATTTTGGATGATCTGTCCATTGGTGAAAGTGGGGTGTTGAAGTCCCCTACTATGAATGTGTTACTGTCGATTTCCCCTTTTATGGCTGCTAGTTTTTGCCTTATGTATTGAGGTGCTCCTATGTTGGGTGCATAAATATTTACAATTGTTATATCTTCTTCTTGGATCGATCCCTTAATCATTATGTAGTGTCCTTCTTTGTCTCTTCTGATAGTCCTTATTTTAAAGTCTATTTTGTCTGATATGAGAATTGCTACTCCAGCTTTCTTTTGGTTTCCATTTGCATGGAATATCTTTTTCCATCCCCTTACTTTCAGTCTGTATGTGTCTCTAGGTCTGAAGTGGGTCTCTTGTAGACAGCATATATATGGGTCTTGTTTTTGTATCCATTCAGCCAATCTGTGTCTTTTGGTGGGAGCATTTAGTCCATTTACATTTAAGGTAATTATCGATGGTTGTTAGTATTTGCCTTATGTATTGAGGTGCTCCTATGTTGGGGGCATAAGTATTTACAATTGTTATATCTTCTTCTTGGATCGATCCCTTAATCATTATGTAGTGTCCTTCTTTGTCTCTTCTGATAGTCCTTATTTTAAAGTCTATTTTGTCTGATATGAGAATTGCTACTCCAGCTTTCTTTTGGTTTCCATTTGCATGGAATATCTTTTTCCATCCCCTTACTTTCAGTCTGTATGTGTCTCTAGGTCTGAAGTGGGTCTCTTGTAGACAGCATATATATGGGTCTTGTTTTTGTATCCATTCAGCCAATCTGTGTCTTTTGGTGGGAGCATTTAGTCCATTTACATTTAAGGTAATTATCGATATGTATGTTCCTATTCCCATTTTCTAAATTGTTTTGGGTTCGTTATTATAGGACTTTTCCTTCTCTTGTGTTTTTGTCTAGAGAAGTTCCTTTAGCATTTGTTGTAAAGCTGGTTTGGTGGTGCTGAACTCTCTCAGCTTTTGCTTGTCTGTAAAGGTTTTAATTTCTCCATCAAATCTGAATGAGATCCTTGCTGGGTAGAGTAATCTTGGTTGCAGGTTTTTCTCCTTCATCACTTTCAGTATGTCCTGCCACTCCCTTCTGGCTTGTAGAGTTTCTGCTGAGAGATCAGCTGTTAACCTTATGGGGATTCCCTTGTGTGTTATTTGTTGTTTTTCCCTTGCTGCTTTTAATATGCTTTCTTTGTATTTAGTTTTTGACAGTTTGATTAATATGTGTCTTGGCGTATTTCTCCTTGAATTTATCCTGTATGGGACTCTCTGTGCTTCCTGGACTTGATTAACTATTTCCTTTCCCATATTAGGGAAGTTTTCAACTATAATCTCTTCAAATATTTTCTCAGTCCCTTTCTTTTTCTCTTCTTCTTCTGGAACCCCTATAATTCGAATGTTGGTGCGTTTAATGTTGTCCCAGAGGTCTCTGAGACTGTCCTCAGTTCTTTTCATTCTTTTTTCTTTATTCTGCTCTGCAGTAGTTATTTCCACTATTTTATCTTCCAGGTCACTTATCCGTTCTTCTGCCTCATTTATTCTGCTATTGATCCCATCTAGAGTATTTTTCATTTCATTTATTGTGTTGTTCATCATTGTCTGTTTCATCTTTATTTCTTCTAGGTCCTTGTTAACTGCTTCTTGCATTTTGTCCATTCTATTTCCAAGATTTTGGATCATCTTTACTATCATTATTCTGAACTCTTTTTCAGGTAGACTGCCTATTTCCTCTTCATTTGTTAGGTCTGGTGGGTTTTTATCTTGCTCCTTCATCTGCTGTGTGTTTTTCTGTCTTCTCATTTTGCTTATCTTACTGTGATTGGGTTCACCTTTTTGCAGGCTGCAAGTTCGTAGCTCCCGTTGTTTTTGATGTCTGTCTCCAGTGGCTAAGGTTGGTTCAGTGGGTTGTGTAGGCTTCCTGGTGGAGGGGACTAGTGGCTGTGTTGTGGTGTATGAGGCTAGATCTTGTCTCTCTAGTGGGCAGGTCCACGTCTGGTGGTGTGTTTTGGGGTGTCTGTGGATTTATGATTTTAGGCAGCCTCTCTGCTAGTGGGTGGGGTTGTGTTCCTGTTTTGCTATATGGTTGGCATAGGTTGTCCAGCACTGTAGCTTGCTGGTCGTTGAGTGAAGCTGGGTGCTGGTGTTGAGATGGAGAACCCCGTCCTCTCTGAGCAAAAAACAGACGCCCTCCAGCGACCTGCACGCAGAGGCAGGGCCAAATCGAAAGCTGAGCCCCTGTGAGCTGGGTAGCGTCGGAGGGCAAGAGGACCGGGGAGCCCTCAGGAAGAGAAGGAGGCGGCAGAGAAGGGGCTGCCCAGGCCTGCGTCTGCCGCAGCTCCAACCCCTCCGCGAGGAAGCGCTTGTGTGAGGAGAGCCCTCCCGCTCCGCGCGAAGCCGGGAGACGGAGCCACTGCACTGTAATTTAAAATAAAAGTATCTCAGATTGTCACTCAGTTTTTCATACTGTGTCTTTTAAAAGAAAGAATGTCAGCAAGATTTGGTTCGATATTTTGGTTGAAGCCATCCAGCAAACATCTAGAGCAGGAGATGGCAAACTTTCTGTAAGGGTAAGGTAGTAACTATTTCAGGCTTTGCTTTCATGTGGTTTTGTTCAGAGCTATTCAACTCTGCTCTTGTAGCACTGAGGCAACTCTGAGGCAACAGTAAATGAATATGCGTGGCTGTGTGCCAGTAAAGCTCTATTTTAAAAAGCTGGTGCAGGCTAGATTTGGCCCCGTAGGTCATAGTTTGTCAACCCCTGCTCCAGGACTTGGGCTTTCTGAGCTGTAGGCACACAGTCCTTGGGGTTATGCATCAACCTTCCCAAGAGGACTTTGCTTTTACGCACTGGGACGCTGGTGTTGGACCTTCGATAGTATCTAATCTCATCCTTTTATTTTACAGGTGAAGCGATAGGGGCTCAAAAAAGTGAAGCAAGATCACCCAGAATTAGGAAACAGAACCCATCCTCCTGACTCTTAGCCAAGACTACACCAGTTGCTAGGTATCCTTCTTTGGAAACTTCCAGCAAGTTTCTAAGAGCCTTTAACAGTAAGAACAGCTAACATCTGTATGTCATTTTATGATTTACTACGGTAGGACACGGTATCCTATCTTGTACGTGAACAGACTGATCTCATTGACTTAAGTGACTTGCTCATGATTGCAGAGTCAGTAAGTGATAGATCCAGACACAAGCTTGTGCCTTTGGACCCTAAGACTGGTGTTCTTTTAAGCTACATCAAGCATGATTGCCCCGTAGACTCCGTTCTGCAGGGAATGCTCCACTTGCGTCGGTCTGGCAGGGTGCAGAACCAGTGAAATAGGGAGAAGGTGGTACCTTCCCGTTTAATTGGGAGCTTTGGTCCTGAATGTGCTCCTGAGTAGAGCAGTAGAGCAGTACTGAGTAGAGTAGAAGAGGGGATCCTTCCTCGCTCCTGCCTTCGACGATTTGATCCCGAAGTCTGCGCCCGGCTGGTGTGAGATCTTACAGTGATCCCAGCGCTTGAAGTTTAGGAGCTCCAGCATTTCCTGGCACTGCCCCAAGACATGCAAGAATCTGGAATCCACATCAACTTTTGCTGCATAGGTTCTCAGAGATTAGAGAATGCAAGGCACTTGCTGAATAGTGGTCATTAAATACAGAAGATTCAGACACATAAGCTTAGCCCTAGAAATGCTTTCTGCAGCCTGTCTTTTTTTCCTGGGGGGAGGAAGTGGTGAGTTTGTGCATCCTGGAGGCCTGGTACGCCTGGGACAGTACAGGGTGCCCAGAGACAAGGCACTACCTGGTATCTGTCAGTCCCTTCTAACCTCTCTGTGACAACCTGCCAGGGCTGTGGTGCCTGGCAGCCTCCTCCCCATCGCATTCCTGAACACTGCTGAACACAGCCCAGCTAAGCCCAGGCTTGAACCCAGCCCAGCTAAGCCCAGGCTGCCAAGCAACCCGGCACACAGAGCGCGGTGAACTGCCTGGAAGAATGCAGGGGCTGAGGCCAAGGCCTGCTTGGGTTTATTATCATTTATTGTGGTGTATTTATTTAATTATATTTGCAATTTCTTCTTTATTTTCCTTCCTTGCTCTTGGATGGCTTATGACAAGACTTTCTGGCATCACATCTAATTATACTACTTTAAAATTCTCCCTTCACTTTCAATCTACTGGCGAATAGTTTTCAACAAACTTGATGGGATTAAAACTAAACTGGCCAGATGGCTTCTTTGCACCTAATTTAGCACAGTCCGATGGTGCCAGATTTCCAGGGCACAGGGACCCGCTATCCCCTCACTCACTTCCTTGAGCTGCTCAACTGTTCTGCCTTTTATATTTGTCAAATCTGGAAGTGGATTTAAGGAAATGCACAGATGTTCCTGAGCTAAGAGGAGCCCTGAGGTTTTAGGGTTTGGCAGGGAATTGCAGTAACGTGCTGGGAGGGACCCTAAGTGGCATGAAAGGTCATCCTTTCATCGTCCAGTTCTGCTCCCTAGAGCCCAGTTAATAAGTGGGGGGGGGGGTAAATGGACTAGAACTGTGAGGCTGGACCTGGGTTTCATTTTCTGTCCCTATATGTTCATTGTCTTAATTGGTTAGAGGGTATGAGAATTTTCTGGTTAACGCTTACATTTGTCCATCTATCCAGTGTTTCCTAAGTTCCTCTAACATGCCAGACACTGATCTAGAAGCTAGGATATCACTGTAAGACCGACAGTTTTGCTCTATCAGAACCTGTGGTTTATTTAGGGGAAAATATTAAATAAAGGTGGTCCAGATGTTGGTAGAACCCTCCTTTTTTCTCGGATCGGGAATCTTTCATAACCCACAAGGAAATTAGGAGTTTTGGACTTATCCATCTTTCTTCTCCATAGGCGTAGGTTCTTCCTTGAATCTTCAACCTCAAATAGCATTCACTAGATGAACACAGGGGTTCACTGACTCTTTGTTTCTCAGGCTCCAGCCCATGAATGAGGATGCAAGGGGATCCAATATCGACCAGAGAAATTTGCTGACCTGCCAGTTCCCTCTTTAACTGTAATGTTAGGTAAAGATATTACTCTAAGGTAAACATAAGCTTTGAACATCAAGCAACAAAAGACAGAGGTCGTGAAGAAGTAGGAAGCATATGAGGGGAGTCCTACAGTTGCCCCAGCTTACTGTCTGGAAAATGTTTTCAGGTCATGATACAGATGAGAGGAACCCAGGCAGGAGAGTTTCTCTCCTGAGTTGAGAAGATGGAGCTGGGAGTGCAGGAAAGCCAAGACAGCTATAGGATTGTCAGGGAAGATCACCAGAGAGGAGAGACCTGCACAGAGAGGGCGTCCCCTTCAAGCGTTCAGCTGAGTACTGATCAGGCCATGCACATGAGAAAATTATCCAGAGTTGGGGGAAGAATCACCTTGAAAGGATTAGGGGAAAACGATAACTGAACATCACATAGGGTTAGAGTATTGCCTGTTTCCCAAATCCACGGTAGAAAAATCTTATAATTTAAGGGCCATCAGGAAGAGTTTTAAGAAGAGTCTTCCTCAACAGTGGGGAAGATTACTCCTACACTAAATGCAGCTCTGTTTTCCACCTAACAAAGTTTGAAGCAAGTTCTGAAAGGGTCAAATGTTTTCAAGTAACTTAGCCATATTCTAAAATCCAAATTTGGAATATTTATAAGGATACAAAAATACCTAGCACATGACAAGGTAAAAGCAGAATGTCTGGCATCCATTAGAAAATTACTAGATGCGCAAAGAAACAGGAAAACGAAACCCATAATGAGAAAGAAAATCAATCAACCAAAACTGTCACAGAAGTGACACAGGTGATAGAATTAATAGGAAAGGACATCAGAACAGTAATTGTGACTGTGTTCTGCATACTCAAAAAGGTGGAGAAAGGATAGAACACATTAAGTAGACACAGAAAAAATATTTAAAAAGCCACAAAAACTTCTAGAAGTGAAGGTTGCAGTGTCTGAGATTTAAAAATACACTAGGTGGGATCAATGACAGATTAAATATTGTGGAAGAAAAAATTAGAAACTTAAGGACATAATGATAGAGACTATATAAAATAAAGCACAGAAAAGTGCTGAAGAAAATAAAATAGACCATTAATGAGCTGTGGGGTGACTCAAATGGCCAAATAGCTGCATAATGGAGTCCCTCAAAAAGAGGGCGCATGGTAAAAAGATTGAATAAATAACGAGAAACTTTTGTTCAAATCAATGGAAATAATAAATCCACAGATTCAGGAAGTTAAATACGAAGAAAACTACATGAAAACACGTAATCAGTTTGCTTAAAACCAGTTATAAAAAGAACACTTTAAAGCAACCAGAGGAAGAGGACACATTGTATATAATGTGGAACAAATGGAAAACAAATTTAAATTCAATCATATAAATGTCAATGGTCTAAATAATTAAAAGGCAGAGAATATCAGCTTGAAACATAAGACACACTTTATGCTTCTTAGAAGAAAGCCAATTTAAGTGTAAGAACACAAACATATTGCAAGTGAGGGATGGGAAAAGATATACCATGATAATACTAATGACAGGACAGCTGGATTGGTACATTATGATCAGATTAACAAGGATCTCAGAGTAAAGAATATTACTGGGATACATTGGGTCATTTCATAATAATAAAAAGGTCAGTTCAAGAGGACGTTATAAATCTAAGTGTTTACGCACCTAATAACAGAGCTTCAAAATACATGAAGTATACACTGATAGGTAGGACTGCTAGATGAAATACACAAATCTAACATTATAGTCAGAAATTTCAACATCCTTCTGTCAATAATTGACAGAACAAGTAGGCAGAATGACTAATTATAAAGAAGACTTGGAAAACACTATCAACCTACTTGACCTTAAAATTTACATTTATAGAACACTTCATCTAACAAAGCAGAATACATTTCTCTTCAAATGCACATAGAATATTGGCCAAGATATGCCATATTCTGGGCCATAAAACAGTCTCAATATATTTTAAAGGATTCAATTCATGCAAAGTAGTTCTCTGAGTATAATTGAATTAAATTGGAAATCAGTAACAGAAAAATTTCTGGAAAATTCCTAAATATTTGGAAACAAAATAACATGCATCTAAGTAAGCAGTGGGTCAAAATGGAAATAAAAATGAGAATTAAAAATTCATTTAAACTGAATAAAAATAAAAACACAAAACATCAAAACTTGTGGGATGCAGTTAAGTCAGTACATTGAGGGGTGTTTATAGCAGTAAACACCTATATTGGAAAAGAAGAAAGGTTTTGAATCACTGATGTCAGCTTTCACCCTGAGAAAACAGAAAAAGAAGAGCAACTTAAACCCAGAAGAAAAGGAATAATAAAGATCAGAGTGGAAATGAATGAAATAAAAAAGAGAAAACTATAGAACAAAAAACCCCCCAAAGTTGTTTCTTTGAAATGATCAATAAAATTGATGAAACTCCAGCCAGACTTACTAGTAAATAAAAAAAGAAGAATATGCAAATTACCAATATCAGGAATGAGAGAGCTGATAGCACATGGGGTCCTACAGACGTTAGAAGAATAGGGCAATAGTATGAACAGCTTTATGTCAACAAATTAGACAACTCAGATGAAATGGACAAATTCCTTGAAAAATATAAATTACCAAAACTCATTCAAGAGAAATAACTTGAATAGCCCTATATCTATTTTAAAATTGAATTTGTAATTAAAAACCTTCCACAAAGTACACTACAGGTCCTGAAGTCTTCTTGGGCGACTTCTACCAAACATTTAAAGAAAAATACCAATTATAGACAAACTACTTTAGAAAACTGAAGAGGAGGGAGCACTTCATAACTACTATTATGAGGTCAGTATTAGTCTGATATCAAAACTAGGTTAAAAACATTACAAGAAAAAATTATGGACAGACATACACCATGAACTTAGAGGCAAAAATGCTTAATAAAATGTTAGCAAATTCAATCTAACAATAAAGTAAAAAGAAGAATGCCCCAAGACCAAGTTGATTTTATCCTAGGAATGAGAAAGTTTGATTTAACATTAGAAAATCCATGTTATTAGTCCATTAGAAAAGGAAAAATATATGAGTTTTTCCATAGATGCAGAAAAATATTTGACAAAATTTAATATACATTCATGATAAAAACTCTCAGCAAAGTGGGATTAGAAGAGAACTTTCTCAATCTGATAAAGGCAATCTACAAGTCTCTTCCATTAACATTATTCTTAATGTTGAAAGACTCAGTGTTTTCCCTCAAGATCAGGAACAAGATAAGGATGTCCATTTCAACCACTTCTATTCAGCATTATATTATAGGTTCTAGCTAGTACAATTAGGCAAGAAAAAAATGAAAGTCACCCAGATTGCAAAGGAAGAAGTAAATTGTCTTTATTTGTAGAAGACATGCTTGTCTATGTAGAAAATCCCATGCAATCTACAAAAAAGCTACTAGAACTAATAAGCGAACTTTGTAAGGTTGCAGGGTATAAGATCAGTGTTTAAAAATCAATTATATTTCTATATGCTAGCAGCAATCAAAATTAAAATGAAAATACCATTTACAATTGAATCACAAAATAGAAATGCCTAGGGATAAATTGAACAAAAGATGTGCAAGATGTTTACACTGAAATTACAAAGCAAAGCTGAGACAGAATTAAAGAGGAATTAAATGAAAGCTATATTTTGTTTATGGATTGGAAGACCAAGCACTGTGAAAATGTCAGTTCTCCCCAAATTGATCTACGGATTCAATGCGATCCCAATCAAAATCCCAGAAGGCTTTTTGTGTAGAAAGTTTCAAACTGATTTACAAATTCACTTGGAAAAGCTTTTAAGTTTAACTAGGTCCCATTTGAAAAAAAAATTTCACTTGGACATATAAAGGACCTAGAATAGTAAAAATAAATCTTAAAAAGAACAAATTTGAATTAATCCTTGAACACACTTTGAGACTTATTATAAAGTTAACAATGCGGCATTGAACTCAAGGGATGCAAATAGATCATGGAATGTAATGGAGTCCAGAAATAGATCCACACATGTATGACATATACAGTCAATAGATTTTAAATTTTATTGATTAACAGACTTTATTTTTAGAGATTTTAGAGGAGTTTTAGGTTCACAGAAAAATTAAGCAGAAACTACAGAGAATTCTTATATATCCTCATACTACCTTCCCACCCCCAGTTTCCCCTATTATTAACATTTTGCGTCAGTGTAGTTAATATGCTATAATTGATTATAACAATACTGATTAAAATAATACTGATACATTGTTATTAACCAAAGTGCATAGTTTACATTAGGGTTTACTCTTTGTGTTGCACGTTCTATGGGTTTTGACAAATGCAAGATGTCATATATCCACAATTACAGTATCCTACAGAGAAGTTTAACTGCTCTAAACATCCGTCGTGCCCCACCTATTCGTCCCTCCCCACGATCTTTTTATTGTCTCCATAGTTTTACCTTTTCCAGAATGCCACATAATTTGAATCACACAAATATATAGCCTTGTCAGATTGGCTTCTTTCATTACAAATTTGCATTTAAGTTCCTCTATGTCTTTTCCCGGCTTGATAGCTCATTTCTTTTTAGCGCCGCGTAACATTGCATTGTACGATGTGCCACGGTTTGTTTATCCAGTCACTTACTGAAGGACACCTGGGTTGCTTACAGTTTTTGGAAATTATGGATAAAGCTGCTACAAACATTTGTGTGCAGATTTTTGTGTCAATCTGTTTCCAGCTCCTTTGGGCAAATACCAAGGCGTGTGGCTGCTGGATTGCATGGTCAAGAGTGTGTTTAGCTTTGTAAGAAATTGCCAAACCATCTTCCAAAGTGACTCTACCATTACTGGCATCCCCACCAGCAATAAATGAGAGTTCCTGTTGCTCCAAATCCCTTGCCAGCATTTGGTGTTGTCAGTGTTTTGGATTTTTGCTGTTTTAATAGGTGGTGGTGGTATTTCATTGCTGTTTTAATTTGCATTTCTCTAATGACATAGAGAAAAGAAGAACTCTGATCCATTCTCTGCACTATATGCAAAAATTAACTCAGAATGCATCACAGAACTTGAACGTAAAACTTAAAACTATGAAACATCTAGGGAAAAATTAAGGAGAAAAATCTTCTTAAACTTGGGACAGGCAAAGATTTCTTAGATACAACATCAAAAGCGTGATCCACGAAAGGAAAATTGTTAAAATAGACTTCACCAAAATTAAGTATTTCTGATCTAAAGACACCACTAAGACAGGCAAGCCACAAGGAAAAAGTATTCGCAAAGCACATATCTATTAAAGGACTAGTACTCAGAATATATAAAATCTCTTTATTAAGAAAATAAACAACCTAGTTAAAAAATAGGCGAAAGGAGGGAGACACAAGTGGGAAGAGATATGGGAACGTATGTATATATATAACTGATTCATTAAAAAAAAATAGGCAAAAGATTTGAACACGTGCTTCACCAAAGAAGATACATAGCTGGCAGAAAAGCGTGTGAAAAGACGTTCAGCGTTGTTTGTTATTAGCGAAATGAAAACACAAATTAAAACTGCAATAAAATACAACTGCAGCCCTATTAGAATGTCTAAAATTTAAGAGCTTGACCATACCAAGTGCACACGAGGATATGGAAGGCCTGTATCTTTCATACACTGTTGGTGGGAATGTAAAACATGCATTCCCTATGGAATGTTTGACAGTTTCTTTAAAAGTGACACAAGGGCTTCCCTGGTGGCGCAGTGGTTGAGAGTCCGCCTGCCGATGCAGGGGACACGGGTTCGTGCCCCGGTCCGGGAAGATCCCACATGCCGCGGAGCGGCTGGGCCCGTGAGCCATGGCCGTTGAGCCTGCGCGTCCGGAGCCTGTGCTCCACCATGGGAGAGGCCACAACAGTGAGAACTGCGCAAAAAAAAAAAAAAAAATACTGACACAGGTACCATAGGACTCAGCCATTATCATCCTAGTATTCATTTAAGAGAATTAAAAGCAAAGGCTTTTGCTGAATGTTCATAGCTACTTTGTTTGTAGTAGCCTAAAACTGGGAACAACTCATATGTCCATTAACAGGTGAGTGGATAAGTTGTGGTATATTCGTACAATGGACTGCAGTCATCAATAAGGAGGTAATGAAGTATTGATACACCTGCAACAACATGTCAGAATCCCAAAATAGTTATCCTGAGTGGAAGAAGCCAGACATAAAAGAGTATATAGTGTAGGTTTCCATTTATATAGAAGTCTAGAATATATAAACTAATTTATAGTGACAGAAGGCAGATCAGCGGTTGTCTGGGGATGGAATGTCAGGGTGGGGCTGAGGAAACTTTTGGAGTGATTATATATCCATTTATATATCCATAGACTATATAAGCATATGTCCATATAATATATATTACATATATTTACACACATACACACACATATGTATGTGTGTGTATATATATATCATTAGCTTGATTATGGTTTGGTTTCATGGGTGTATATATATGTAGAAATTATCAAATTTTTACATTTTAAATCATGCAGTTTATTATGTGTCGATTACCCAAATAAAGCTTTCAAAAAAACCCCCCAAATAACTAAGTGTTGGTGGGAAACTCTTCCCAGATTAGGGAACAGTATTGTGAAGTCCCTGATACAGGAAACAGCTGTGAACAAAGAGGACCACTGACTCTTCTAGTGAAAGGGACTGGTGAGGTCATCTCATCCATCTCCCTGACCCCATGAAGATAACAAGGGAAAGCTTTCCAAAGTCAGGATTCTGTACTACTTTTAAGATATTTTGTTTTTAAAATTACTGAATTTTGATCATGTTTCTATCGGGCCACATGGTATTCAACAGTATAGCAAAATCCTTCTCCCACAGAGCTCACTTTGCATGCGAGACAGACAAGATGATGGAGTTTATAAACAGTATGTGATACGGAATGGCACAGACGGGTGCTGTGATGCAGAGAGAAGCGGGGGTGGGGGGGGGCTAGTAGTTTGTGGAAGGCCTCCCAGGAAAACAGCAAATGCTGTGCAAATTTGTGTCCCATCCCCGGAGGGAGATTGCAGAGCCTCTGGTCATTAGCATTCTGATTGGGAGAAATTCCCCTGTCTAACAAGAATCCCTTCATTATAATTAACATTATTTCTTGTTTTCTCCTAGAAGAGACAGAACTAGCATATCAGTAGGTTATGAAATATCACCTTGCCTACATTGGAGGCATGAAAAATTCATTTGTACATTTAAACTTTTATATAGTCTCTGCCCTCAAGTTGAGATAACTGTAGATTCACATGCAGTTTTTTTTTTTTTTAATATTTCCCAGTCTTCTTTTTTTAATTTATTTTTATATTTATTTTTGACTGTGTTGGGTCTCCGTTTCTGTGCGAGGGCTTTCTCTAGTTGCGGCAAGCGGGGGCCACTCTTCATCGCGGTGCGCAGGCCTCTCACTATCGCGGCCTCTCTTGTTGCGGAGCACAGGCTCCAGATGCTCAGGCTCAGTAGTTGTGGCTCACGGGCCCAGTTGCTCCGCAGCATGTGGGATCTTCCCAGACCAGGGCTCGAACCTGTGTCCCCTGCATTGGCAGGCAGATTCTCAACCACTGCGCCACCAGGGAAGCCCCTCACATGCAGTTTTAAAGAGCAGTACAGAGAGATCCCAGGTACTCTGCCCGGTTTCCCCAATGGTAACATTTTGCAAGGCTAAAGTACAATATCACGGTCAGTATATTGATGTTGGTAAAATCCACCAGTCTTATTTAGATTTCCCCAGTTTTACATGTACTCGTTTGTGTGTGTGTGTGTGTGTGTGTGTGTGTGTGTGTGTGTATTTAGTTCTATGCAATTTTATCACGTATGTCGATTCTTGTGTCCACTCTCACAGTCCTGATATAAAACAGCTGCTCATCACAAGGATTCTTTGTTTCCCCCTTTAGAGGGAAACACCACTTCCCTCCCACTGCCCAGCCCCTACTGTCTCTAACCTGTAGTAATCACTAATCTCTTCTCCATCTCTGTAATTTTGTCATTTCAAGAAGGTTATATAAATGGAATCATACCATGCATAATTTAGGGGGATTACCTTTTCTTTACTCAACATAATTCTCTTGAGATTCATCCACACTTTATTGTATAAAAATAGCTCATTCCTTTTTCTGGCTGAGTAGTATTCCTCAGTGTGCATGTACCATCATTTGTGTAACCTTTCACCCGCTGAAGGACTTCTGGGCTGTTTCCAGTTGTGGGCTATTACAAGTAAAGTGGCCACGATCATTCATGTGCAGGTTTTTGTGTTTATATACATTTTCATTTTTATGGGATAAATGCCCAAAGGTACAATTGCTGGGTTGTATGGTATTACATGTTTAGTTACGTAAGGAACTGCCAAACTGTTTTCCTGAATGGCTGCCGCATTTTATATTTCCACCAGCAATGAACAGAGAGGTAATTCTGTTTCTCTTCCTCTTCACAAGGATTTGATATTGTCACTGTTTTTTGTTTTGGCCGTTCTGATAGGTATCTGGTGATATCTCATTGTGGCTTTAATTTATATTAGTGTGTGACTGTGAGCAAGATTTAACTACAGAAAGGAAGAAAAGAGAGGAGTAACAGGTGTTCAGTAAGAAATCTTTTGGTCACTCTGTTCACCCAAGTTGAGGAAGGACCTCGCAAAGTCCTCCAGGGATAGATTGAAAGAATGTTCTATGGGGTACAGAATAAAGAATGCTGCCTGCCAGGTAGGGTTTAACAATACACTTGCAATGTATACAGGAGCTTAAGGAGTAAAACCTGCTTTTAAAGATCTTGCAAATGTGTGCACATCAGCATGTTTATGCATCATAATCATTTTCTAAACTAGAGAGGACTTGAATCTTCCAACTTGCAATCTCAGTTCAGAGATAAGCTTTGGACAGCATTGTCCAAAGTGTATTCTCCAGAACTCTTGTTCTCAGAGATGCTTATAGATGTTATGGGAAATAGGTGAAAGCCAGTAAAACTGGCTTTATGAGAAGTTAGAATATGAATAATCATGTGAAACTTGTAGGAGCATCTACTATGCAAACGAATAGGTATATTCAAGCCATGAAATCCCTCTCTTTTGAGGAATACACTTTGGTGATGCTGACCTAGGGAAAAGCTTATGCTCTGCAAATGTAATATAAAACCGAGATAGGAAATCAGTCGGCTGTCAGGGAGCAGTTAAGCAGGGTTCTCTGCTCAGGATAATAATGGTAAAAATGCATACCTTTGTATATTATTTCTTAACTTTATTAAACAGCTCCAAGAGCAGGGGTCTGGGCTGTGGTGTGCCAGCAGCCAGGGTCAGGCCTGGGAACCCCTCCCTCTGATGTGAGAGGGGGGTGTCTTGGGGAGAAGCCAAGTGAGAAAGCATGGTGGGCTGCCCAGGAGAAGGCTCCGGGCAGAGAGGAAGAAACTGGGTGTGCACCAGCGGGAGGAAGCTAATTTTTCAATAACATTTTTCACAGATGCTATCACCTTTCTACTGTTCGACTTCAAAACTGCAACTGTTCTACATCAGTAAGAACAAAGGTGGGAGGAAGAGCCTGGAGGAAATCCCTTGGCTGGTGAGTGCGGGGGTCACATCTCTCTATAGGGTTGAGAGCCAGAAGCCTAGGTAGGGACAGATCCATTAAAGGTGGCCATGTATGAACACGTCCCCTGCTCACCTTGGACCCATTTAAGAGACTGTGTGTGCTCCTGGGTTGACTCAGACCTAAGGCCCTGATTGTCTCATTTCTCAAGCGGGAAGCAGTCTCAGGACCATTTCTTTGGCTTCTACCCTCTCGGGAGAGCAGGCGCTATGGAGTGATTGGATATTGCAGGGGTCTGACATTTCTTTCACTACAGACTCTAACACCGCATCCTGTAATGTCTAGGCTGTCGGATAGCTGTGCCGGGGCCCAAGAACTCTACCTCGTGGCTTCTGAGCAGGCAGGTTTGGTCCAGAGGGTATGCTGCTGCTGGTGAGTCCTCAAAACAGAATGTTTTCTCTGGTATCGCGTGGTGGTTTCAGAATGGGGGCCGGAAGATGGTTGAGGTGTTATACGGACCAGATGGCCTTCTTTGTGTTCAGAATGAGTTGGACATCTTTAGAAAGCTGTTCTCTACTTGCCGTCTTTCTAGAGACAAAGTTGTAGGTGCCTCTGAGCAGAGACTTCCTAAAGATTCATCCTGCACAGAACTGGTTCCAGAGCTAAGGGACCACAGGAAGAGGAGGTGGTAAAGAAGGAGGACTATTCTGAGGTCTGAATAAGCTTGGAGGAGGCCAACTTCTCTCCCACTTTCTTCATTACAGAGAGCACTGGGGCTTCTGCAGGGAGGAACAGTGGTTGAGAGTTACCATGGGGTTGTGCGGTCACAGCCATCTGCGGACCAAGGGGAAGCATAGGTGGTGGGAGCCTCTCCCAGCCCTTCCCTTACAGCTTGAAGCAGACTGTTGCCCCCATATTGGGATTCCAATGCCTAGTTTATTTTCTGGAGCCCCCTGGGACTGGGTGGGGAGTCAGGCCTGCTGACCCAGGCCTTGGTCTGTGGCTTCTGTCAGTTTTATTACGTTAATATAGAGTCAGAGACCAATGATCCTGACCCGCTCTGGGATGCAGAAAAGTCTTAGGACACAGACAGGACCCAGCAGTTTCCTGGCAGTTGGATGTAACATCTTTCGAAGAGTGGCCTTGCCCCGCTGTGGAATAGGCACCAATACCCAGCCTAGAACCCTTTGCTTCTCCAGGCACTAGTGGGTAGTGGGTGAGGGTGCCTCCGTATGGGGTCCCTTTTCTCCCTGGCCTGGAGGGCTGGGGGCCATGCAGGTGGTGAGCAGGAGACTGATGGAGCAGTGTGGTCCAGGGGCTTGGGCCACCTCATGGCACAGGGCCTCTGGGAGCCTTCTCAGAACTGTATCTGATTTTTCCCCGAGACCCTGGCTGAGAATCCAGAGCTCTGGGGCTCAGTGAGCCCCCAGTCCATTCTCTGACACAACCGGTGAGTGACTTTTCTGGCTACCTTCTTCCTGGCTGCCAGGAGCTCTGGTAGACTTTTTGCAACAGCTTGCCATTCAGAGGAAAGGAACTGCCCACATTTCTGCATTCTCTGCCATAAATGGGAAAAAATGTGACAGAATTTGAATTGCTTTTCTCCCCCCGGGATAGAGTATTTTACGTTTGATTATTTTCACCCTGCTGCATTCCACAAGGCATATGAGGTGGCTTACACAAATGCATCTAAAGGAATGAAAATAAATAATCGAATGAGTCAGGGTGATGGGAAAATATTAATAAAGTGAAGTCATAAATAAGTTTATCACCCCAAAATGCACATGCTGTGGTCCTGTATGTATCCTAGGGTTGGGTCGCAAGTTTGTACGTATGGTGAAGGAGGTTAAAGTCCTAAAACAGAGTTCACTAAAAATTTTAACCAAGGAATAAACCATGCAGTGTTTGAGTCCAGAACAGGACACAAGTTGTATATCTAAGAGCAACTTTTTCATTTTTCCTTATTAGTTTTAATATGCTATTTGATTTATACAAAAGGATATTCATAACCTATATGTAAGTTATACATTACAGTAATATAATAAGTATCCATGAACCTGAAGGATACAGTCCCTAACTTGTATCTACCCACGTGCTCCCTCTTCCTGCCTTTGTCCTGCTGCTTCTCTCCCACCAGAGAGAATCCCTATCTTAAATTTTCTTTACCGTTCTTTGGATTTTTCATTTTGTTTTACCCACAATATGCATAAATACAGAAATGACATTCTGTTTAGTTTTGCTCTTTTTAAGTTTTGTTAAAATACCAATTGAAGTCTTCTGGGGTTCTTTCTTTTCCATTCAATGTTGTTTCCAAGATCCCCTCATGTTGTTGCATGTGTGTGCAGTTCATGCTTTTTTACCACTTTGTAACCATGCTTTTTGTGAATATACCATGCTTTATCCATTCCCTGTTGTTGACCCTATCGGTAGCTTCTTGTATTGTGCTATTATGAACATTTGTGCTGAATCTTTTTGGCAGATGTCTCCTGGTGCATGTATTCCAGACTGTGTCTAGGGTCATATGTGTGAACAGAATTATTGGGTAGACTTTGTAAGATAATGCCAAAGTGTTTTCCAAAGCTGTTGGAAAGGTACAATCCTGCCAGTAGAGTACGACCTTCCTCAAATCCTTATCCTTTCCAATATTTAACATTGTTAGACTTATTCATTGTTGTCAATATAGTGGCATGAAAATGATCTCATGTGACACTAATTGCATTTCCTTGACCGGTAAGACAGTTGAATTTCACGTATTGATTAGTTTCACGTTTTTCCTCTTCTGAGAAGTATCTTTTTCTTATGTATTTTGCATATTCTTTTATTGGGTCTTTTTCTTATTGATTCATATGAATATTTTATGTATCTTGTCTTAGGCCAACTTTTCATTTCCTAGCCAGGCGATTTTACTTCTGACTCCAATTTTTTTTCTATATGCTGATTACTCACAAGTCTAAGTATTCAGCCTGAGACTTCCTTTTGAGCGCCACACCCATGAGCCTAACCGTGTACTCAGCATCTTTACTTGGATGTCCCGTAGGATTCCGAGGTTCAACGTGTCCAAAATTGAGCTCATCATCTTCCCACCCTGGCCGAATTCTTCAATTTTGTTTTCTATCTCAGGAATATCACCACCAACGACTCAGGTGTCCAAGTCCCGAACTTAAGTGTGGTTTTTGATGCAAGCCTCCCTCATATGCTATGTTCAGTCCATCAGTTAGGATACTAATTCATAAATATCCCTTGAATCCATTTTTGTCTCTGGAACCTGAATATCTTTATTCCATGATCACAGGAAACCCTAACCCTTGCAGAGCCCTCCTAACTGGACTGCTGGCCTTTCATCTTGCTTCTCGCCAATCCATGCTCTGCAGTGCAGCCAGGTGATACCTTTCCAAAGCACATTATGTGGTCAGGTAACTCCCTGATTAAACAATTTTCATGGCTTCTATTTCTTTTTTTTTTTTTTTCCTTCTTTTGCGGTGCACAGGCCTCTCACCGCTGTGGCCTCTCCTGTTGCGGAGCACAGGCTCCGGACGCGCAGGCTCAGTGGCCACGGCTCACAGGCCCAGCCGCTCCGCGGCATGTGGGATCTTCCCGGACCGGGGCACGAACCCGCGTCCCCTGCGTCGGCAGGTGGACTCTCAACCACTGTGCCACCAGGGAAGCCCCATGGCTTCTATTTCTTATGAAGGTCCAAGCACAAGAGACTCCTCATCAGGCCCCAGTTCACCTCTTGTTCCTCATCTATGGCCAAATCCTCTGCTTGCCCTGTGCTCAGTTGTACCCAGATACGGTAGAAACTGTGTTATCTGATAAAATTAATAAAAATTGTTGGGTAAAACAGAGAACCATAAAAATGATGTATACGTGGGATGCATATTTTATTTCAAAACACATAAATGTACATTTATTCAGCAATGTTTTGAAATAGGGCCAAGACCTTTTCTTGGAGTGTCAGTAAGTTGATGGGTGTTGAGAGTCATCTTTCTTGCATAAACCACACCAGTAATGGAGTATTTATGATTTCCAGTTGCAGTCTTCCAAAAAGTGTATCATAGACTCGATACTTGAGAAGCAATGTGAGTGCATAATTCTTCTATCTTTTAAAGACTCTTTTTCCTCCTCAAGCTATTGAAGTTGTTTTACCCATATCTAATTTGATAATATTTTCTTTTTAGGATTCACCTTCATTAAGTCTTTTCAAAGCATTCTACTTAGAATTAAAAACAGCAACTTTCTTTTCACAATCATATTTCATGAGTTTACATGGTATTTAATTAAATAACACTAAAACTGGCATAAACAGCCTTGGGAACAAACACAGCTGACCCTTGATAAGCATTTAACTCATCTGGGGGTACAGAAGTGCACAGGCTTACAATCATGCACGCTCAGTGTGCTGTGGGCAGCAGTCAGTTTGTTTAACAAAAGAGTTGATATAAGGGAAGGTTGCTTTAGAGAAGGTCTACTCTATTTGCAGTTGTTCTTTTTTGTTTGTTCGTTTTTGTTTTTGTTTTTGCGGTACGCGGGCCTCTCACTGTTGTGGCCTCTCCCGTTGCGGAGCACAGGCTCCGGACATGCAGGTCCAGCGGCCATGGCTCACGGGCCCAGCCGCTCCGCGGCATGTGGGAGCCTCCCGGACCGGGGCACGAACCCGTGTGCCCTGCATCGTCAGGCGGACTCTCGACCACTGCGCCACCAGGGAAGCCCTGTTTGCAGTTCTTTACATGCTCATCTCCAGGCTTTTGTCTAAGTTGTTTCTTCTGCTTGGGATCCTGTTTTCCATTTAAGTTCACTCCTAATTCTTCAAGTGTCAGTGTACGTATCACTCATCTGATAAGCTTTCTCCGACTCCCTAGGACTTGGATAGAAACCTCACTATGTGCTACCATGGGCTTCTATCTCCCTCTCTGAGGTTCCTCAACATTTGGGGTCAGATTATTCTTTTGTGTTGGGGTCTGTTCCGTGCACTATAAGATGTTTAGCATCATCCTTCGCCTCCCCTAGATGCCAATAGCACCCTCCACCAAGCTGTGACAATCAAAGATGTCTTCAGATGTCACCCATGTGCCCTGGGGGACAGAATTGCCCTGGTAGAGAACCACTGCTCTAGATTATAAATGTCTGTTGAACGACTGAATGACTTTACTACTTGGCCTGATACAAAATCGAACAGCAACAAAGCAGCCTATAAATTCAGGAAAGTACTCAGGTGCTCTTTCAGACAATATCTCCATCCTGCAAAATACATTTCAGTGCACTTTTTGTTTGGAGCTTTGCTGCTGGCCTAAGGAGTTGTTTTTACTGCCTGCAGGAAAATGCGATGATGTTTTGTATATTTTATGTTATTTTTAGCCTGCTTTGCCATCTGCCCAAATCTTAGGCCTTCATAGTGGGAAAGACATTCTACCGGTCAACTGAGATCTACAGTACATTTCCAGGTACATTTTGATCTCCGTGCTCCTGAAGTTTGTGTAGGAATGACTCTATGTAAGAAAGGAGGGGTGGGTTAGACGCACAGTTAGCTTAGCACCCCATCCTGTTCAACAGTCTCCCTGTACCGTACCCCTTGCAAAGCAGCTCACTAGACCTCTAGGTGGGAATCATTTCCATATTTCCTGGACACTGTCCCACCTATCTGTGGGAACTTTACTCATTTGTTTGACAAATATTTTTGAGCACCTAATATTTTGAGCTAGACACTGGATTAAATGCTGACCATCATACGTATGTTATGTGATTTACCTAAAAATAAGTTTAGGTGATAGGGACATTAGTCCATCATTGGGCTAAATGCTGGTCAGAATCCTCCATGTTGTCTAGTTTATGCCTCCCTCGATTTAAGGGAATGTTGGGAGGTGATTAAGAAGACAAAGAAGTGGTTAAAAGGCTGACTGTCTTGCTTGAGGAATTGCCGTGAACACTGAGGTTCTCGCCTGTGGGACATCAGCAACGAGGTGACAGGTCTCATCTAGAAAAGGGATCCCTCACAGATGCACGGGTCCAGGCAGCACGGACTTCACAGATGCCTTCCTGACCCGTGTGCTGTCGGCCCCACTGGTGACAGCGGTCCCACCCACTGTCTTTGAGACCCTCCCTTCCGCCCTGCTGTGTTTGTGCTGCACCTGGGCCTGCAGGACCGACCCGCGGGATTCTCACTAGGAAATCCCTACCTGCTGAAATCTTCTTGGGGAAA
>NW_006784184.1:1082085-1100208 GCF_000442215.2 Lipotes vexillifer | reverse complement strand
TGCTGAACTCTTCTTGGGGAAGATAGGTTTACCTGATCACTCCCAGGAGTAACTGTTGTGCTTTGTGACTTTTTCCCTCCTTGAGCTGTTGGAAATACCAGGTTTGATGATGAAGCTCTGACGGGCACATTAGCTTTCCGTTTAGCTGACTGCCTGCAGAGGATCCGAGGGAAATTCCTGCAGGGCTCCCTGCTCTGGTCCACCCTGGCTTCATCCTCCATCTCTGATGCTTCCAGCCGTGCAAACATACACAGCGTCACCATGGCGACTCCGGGACAGATGATACACGCATGTGAAAAGTGCATGAGGCAAGTCTCTCCTCTGATGCATTGTTAGGAGAGGAGAAAGCCTTTAAAAGCTCTCAGAGCCACCCTGTTGCCCCCTGATTTTCACACAACAGCAGCTATCTCACTCATCAGCATAATATCCTTTCCCTTGTATTTTGCTTTGCTCGCGGAAGTGACCTCAAGCTCAGGGAGATGTCACTCCAGGATGAACAGAGCCTCGGACCCCTAGACCCACCTTATGTGGTTTGACCGCTGTTGGATGGGGCTGTGGCCTCCACACTGGGCTGTAAGCTCCCTGTTCTCCAACCAAGACCTCTCGCCTCTGTGAGTGTCTGACGTTGACCCTCCCATCTCTATTCCCACCATGCCCACCTCCTCACATCGGGGTCCTTGCTCCCCTTGCTTCTGATGCTTCTGTCCACTTTCCCCCCGACCCCCTGCCATCCTGTGTCCCATCCTGTGGGACAATCTTTCCAGGGCCATTCCTGAGGGACCTGGTTATTGCCATGTCACACTGGGTTCTGGTTCACGTCTGACCTTTTTTTCCAGGTGAAATCAGTCTTAAGTGAATACAAAGTAATGACAGGGAGGACAGCTGCAGCCTGAAGTATACACAGCAACAGCGAAATAGGGGTGAAAATGGGCGGGGGTGGCTCAGTTGGGGGCACTGGGGGCAGAAGAGGGGTCGGTGGGTGTGGGGAGCAAAGGGCAGGGCTTATCTGTCAGCCCCACACGGGGTGTGTCCAGAGGGCCAACTCTGATCACTTGCTAATACGTTTTGGGTGCTGTGCTGGGGAGGGATGCTGCCCTCTGCTTCTGCACTAGAGGGTGATTGATGGTGTCACTGGCCGATGCCTGTGGCTGGTGCAGCAGGCAAGGCTTTCTTCCCCTGAAATAAATGAGTGTATCTTCCCTAACGGTGGGCTTGAAGAAAGTTGATGACCAGGTGTCTCTTTGGAGAAGGAACAGCAGATCAGAATAGGTCAGTTTTCATCAAGTCACCCCTCGGTTCTAGAAGGAGAGTCCACCTACTTTGTCATCAAGCCCCAGGTTCTCTGTCTGGCTTTCAGGATTTGCCTCGACCTGGCTCAGACCAACTTTAACTCCACCTTCTCAGCACACCCCTCCTGCTGCGCCAGGCACATTGCCTTTTTAGTTCTTGAAGGCAGCATCCTACTGCCTGCTTCCGTGTCTTGAGTCCTTCCCCTGCTTCCTGAAATCACTTGCTGTAAAGGCCGAGCTCTGGGCCACTGCCTTCACCAGTGTGAGGACAGGTGCACCCTGGGGGGGGCTCTCTCCTGCCCTCTGCAGCCCTGACCCCTATAGTCCGCACATGCGTCTTGCCACATGGCCTCCTGTGTGTAAGGCCTGTCCTGTGGTAGACGGAGCTCCAAGCTGGAGACTGTTCTGCTTACCAAGCCCCAGGGACAGGGCCAGACTTGGGAGTGCTTTGTGACCACGTGCTGAGATTCCATCTTCTTTAAAAGTTTGCATTGCCCCTGTGGCGCGCTCTTGGTTACCTACCCAATCTGCATTTCCTCCTTCTGCCTTGGTCACAAAACCCGGTGTTACTCCAGTAGCCTTATGCCCAGCTGAAAGGCAACCTTTCGCAGGCTACTACCCAGCTAAGGGTTAAAACAGAAGGGAAGCAAACATTCTGGGGCAGGACTTCCAGGCAAGTTTCTTAAGAGGAGGACAGAGTTAAGTGTTCTGCAAATATTTCTTTTCCCAGTTTGCGGCTTGTCTTTTTATTTTCTTAACAACGTGTTCCAAAGAGTAAAAGCTTTCAGTTTTGGTGAAGTCCTGGTGGTCGCTTTTTTCTTTTATGCTTCATGCTTTTGGTGTCATAGCTAAGAAGTCTGTCTTACCCGTGGCCACAAAGATTTTCTCCTGTATTTTCTTCTAGTATAGTTCTAGTTTTAGCACTTACTTTTAAGCCTCTGGTCCATTTGAGTTAATATTTATATAAGGTGTAAGGTGAGGGTCAAGGTTAATTTTTTTCTCTTTTCATAAGGATGCCCCATTGTTCTGAGTGCCATGTGTTAAAATGACCCAGGTTTTAATCTAGCATTAGGGGCCTCTGCGGCTGGGCTTCAGGGGGTCCTAGAACCACTTGAACTTGCTTGTGACATGTTGTGAGTATGTGCACATATAACTTAGGAACGGGAGGATGGAAATGGGGCTTTCACCAGGTTCTGGAAGGGACCCCTGACCCCCAAAAGGGTACAGGTCCCCACTCCCACGTAACCCAGCCTTCTTTACCTCACTGAATAAGGACAGCCACAGACTAGAAGAAAGGGATGTCAAACACTGCGTGCGAGCCCCTTTGGACTTCCTGGGAAGAAAACAAGATCTGTTGGGAGAAAGCCTGTACAAACATACACAAATTGCTCTTAATCATAGTATGAAAGCAGAGGCAGTAAAACCTTGTAAAGTCTGATACTAGGCATCTTTAACATAACACATAATTCACAGCAGCTGCGTGGTTGTTTCTCCTGGACCACTGTGTTGTAAATGGAAGAACCTCACTAAGCAAGAGTGTTTAAAATGAAACTGTAATTAGGGGGATTTTGTGAGTGTGGCCGAAATTAATATTCAGAATTTAGAGTTTTGTAATCCCCAAACCTCAACCAGCTCTCATCACCGGAGAGCATCACTCGCCGACAGGAATGGTCATGGGGCTCTGAAAACAGCGGATGCTGAACCCCCGGAGCTGCAGAACACCCGCTGCCCTGGGTCTGAGCAGCAGTGGCCACTCTCCCAAGGGTGAGGATGGGACACACATTCCTGATGGGAAAGAGAGCTGGACACTCATCAGCCTTTCATTCCCCGGGGCAGCTTCTTGCCCCACATTTTCCAAGATTTTGGTCAGACCACCCATCAGCTGACCTTTCCAGGTCTCTGTTTCCTGGGGAGCGTCCACTGTGACTCAGACCACAACGCTGGGGGCCCCCTGATCCACGGCAGCCACAGCCCCGAGCGCTGGAAGGAATCTTGGATGTTGGCTGCTCTGGCCCTTTAATTTACGGTGAAGAACATTGGCGCCCAGGGAAGTGAAGTCACTTGCCCAAGTTCACAGCTGTAGAGGCAGAACTGGAAGTAGAAGCTGGTGTCCTGACTGCCACGCCAGCCTACTTTCCACTCTACAAGGAGGAGAAAAATGGAAAAGCAAACAGGCCATGGAGTCAGCCAGAGCTGGGTTTGGGTTCTGACTTGTTCCTTGTAACCTGTGTAACTATGAAAAGTCACTTAACCTTTCTAGTTTGCAGTGTCCTCATTTGAAAACAGAGATAAATATTCAGCAAATATTGATTAAGCACCTTTCCTGGACCGGCACGTGCTGCTTTTGGTCCTGGGTACACAGGGAGGGAGACAGGCCAAGTTCCTTGGCCCGAGACATGGCCCTTGCACCCTAGAGGGTGAGAAGGGTGAACAGGGCCTCTCTGAGAAGGTTATTGTCAGCATTAAATGAGGAAGGGAGGGTGGGGTGAATTGGGAGATTGGGATTGACATATATACACTACTATGTATAAAATAGATAACTAATGAGAACCTACTGTATAGCACAGGGAACTCTACTCAGTGCTCTGTGGTGACCTAAATGGGAAGGAAATCCAAAAAAGAGGGGATATATGTATACGTATAGCTGATTCACTTTGCTGTACAGCAAAAACTAACAACTCTGTAAAGCAACTATGCTCCAGTAAAAATTAATTAAATAAATAAAAATAAAAATTCACTTATTAAAAAAAATAGATGAGGGCTTCCCTGGTGGCGCAGTGGTTGAGAGTCCGCCTGCCGATGCAGGGGATTCACAAGAAGAGTGGAGAATGCTATGAACAGGTATTCAAGGATACCTTCTTATAGCCACAAAAAAGAGGAGCATTAATAAATTTTAATGAAATGTACTTTATTGAGGTTAAAATCGCAAAGGTAAATGATTTTAAAGAGAGCTACATTATACAGACATATAAAAGCCCCAACCACATGCACAGTGATTTCACAAAATTTGAATTAAGTAGCTAGTAGTGTGCAGCAGCTACTAGAATGTCAATTTCCTTCCCATAAAGTTCTCCTACCAATCAGTCTGCTTTGTAGTTTCTAATTCATCACATTGACTGTCAGCAGTGGAAAAGAGATTGTGGATATCAGCTATCATCCCATTTACTAAATGCTGTGTAGGAAACAAAGAGCTCTTTCTGAGATATCAGCTCCGAGCCTGTCTGTGGCAGCTATCAGTACTTTCCAGTGTTCTGGAAATTGATACCAGCAGATCTGAGGTCAGAGCTCAGGTGCGTGAAGGAGATGCATGTGGGTATGGTACTTGAATCACAAGATGTTACTTTTGTCAAGTGTAGAACATCCCAATCTAAGAATTTTAAATACTAATAATTTTTCCTAGGTTCTTTCCCTGTCTTGTGTTTACAAGAGAATTTTGCTTCTGTTATCTAAAACAGTGGTTCTTAACCTTTTTTGGGTCCGTTATCCTTTTGAAAATCTGATGAAAGCTTTGGACTTTCTTGTCTGTAATTTTACACACAGTTTCAGAAGGTTAACAGGAACTACTGGTTAGAACCTGTGCCCTAGTTTCATTACCTTTATCTCCATTCTCACTGCAGTTAACTTCATTTTGAATTTACGTTGGTGTTAAGACATTCCTCACTTCTTTCTATTTAAATTAACTTTGTTAGTCTTGGTTTCTCCTTTCTGCCCATCTGTGGCGTCTGACTTACCTTAAAAACGAGAGATCTAGAAAAATGATACAGATGAACTTATTTGCAAAGCAGAAATAGAGACACAGACGAAGAGAACAAATGTATGGATACCAAGGGGGGAAGGGGAAGGTGGGAGGAATTGGGAGATTGGGTTTGACATATATACACTACAATGTATAAAATAGATAACTAATGAGAACCTACTGTATAGCACAGGGAACTCTACTCAGTGCTCTGTGGTGACCTAAATGGGAAGGAAATCCAAAAAAGAGGGGATATATGTATACGTATAGCTGATTCACTTTGCTGTACAGCAAAAACTAACAACTCTGTAAAGCAACTATGCTCCAGTAAAAATTAATTAAATAAATAAAAATAAAAATTCACTTATTAAAAAAAATAGATGAGGGCTTCCCTGGTGGCGCAGTGGTTGAGAGTCCGCCTGCCGATGCAGGGGACGCGGGTTCGTGCCCCGGTCAGGGAGGATCCCACGTGCCGCGGAGTGGCTGGGCCCGTGAGCCATGGCTGCTGAGCCTGAGCGTCCGGAGCCTGTGCTCTGCAACGGGAGAGGCCACAACAGTGAGAGGCCCGCGTACCGAAAAAAAAAAAAAAAAAAAGAATCCCAGAAGATTTGTAAATCAAGGTGTACTTGAATGAGAAGTGATTATTCTGATTGGCAAAGTGGGGGTCAGGGGCTGGGCTTGGATAACGCAGCCCCCTTTCTCCACGTGCTTCCTGTATCTACCGACGCACTCCTCTTATCCTCGCTTTCTACAGCAGAGACTTGAGAGGATGGGTTCTGCTCCTGCAGGTGAGGCATACCTGGTCTAGGGCTGCCATGGCTGGGTGGTTAAGTCTGGTGAATTTCAGAGTTCAGTGTTGGGGAGCCCATTGTTGCTGCACATCTAAGCCATGTTTCCCAAAAGTTACTTTGGTAAGAAAATTGGTATTGTTATCTTTTAATTTGGTTCCAAACATACACAGGGAAAGGGGGAGCTAACAATTTCCTTTCCTATCACTAGAGTTGGCCAAATTAATCTTGAGGTATGGTTAATAATATACATAGGTACATATACACAAATATACATAAAGAGCTGTGAATCAAGAATCACAAGTGTTTCAAAGAAGGATGCATGTGGTGGTTTTACTTTCTTCCCCTAGGCTGAATCCACTATGCTTGGGAGCTGGACTCCTAGGAGGTAGAGAAGGTCTGAGTGTCCTAAAGTAAATTATCTGTTGTCCATGGAGCTGAGGTTTCCCCAATCTGACTTTCAAGTAGACAGGGTGGAATGCAGAAGTAGGCTCAGATCAGAGGCAACTCGAAAACATAAGTGGTAATGCCAAAACAATACTGGGCTGGACTCTAAAACAGATATATGAGTTTTGGTTAGCCTGAGTTTGGTGATCTCAAACCTTGACATACAGGAAACAGTTAACTAGAAAGATGAACAGACATGTACCATTTGGACAAGAATTTGTTCACTACCACAGATTGCATGCAATAAATGACATTTCCTGAGTGCCCATTATGTACAAGCATTTCCATATCCACTCTTTCAGTTATTATCCTGACCAACTTATTGAGGAAGCTGGGAAGCAGGGAGGTTGAGGTTAAGGGAATTGTACAGAATCATAGAGCAGGAGATGAGATTTGAGCTCAGGTTTCAACAGGGCACATCTTTTTTTCCATTTTGTGATCTAAGGACACAGGATTCCATTAAGTATGGAAAAATGACATAGTCACTGTTTTTTAAGGAGCTTAAGGTTGAACTGAAGACAAATACACACCCATGATAAAAAGATTAATTGTCAAATATGCTCAAAGAGCTAAAGAGCTAAAACATGAACAAAAAGGAAATCAGGAAAACAACATGAAAACAAAATGAGAATACAAAAAAGAGAGAGAGAGACATTTTTAAAAATAAATTTATTTATTTATTTTTGGCTGCGTTGGGTCTTCATTGCTGTGTGTGGGCTTTCTCTAGTTGCGGTGAGCGGGGTCTACTCTTCGTTGTTGCATGCAGGCTTCTCATTGTGGTGGCTTCTCTTGTTGTGGAGCGTGGGCTCTAGGCTTGTGGGCTTCAGTAGTTGTGGCATGTGGGCTCAGTAGTTGTGGCTCGTGGGCTCTAGAGCACAGGCTCAGTACTTGTGGCACACGGGCTTAGTTGCTCCATGGCATGTGGGATCTTCCCGCACCAGGGCTTGAACCCAGGTCCCCTGTATTGGCAGGCAGATTCTTAACCACTGCACCACCAGGAAAGTCAGAGATAGAAATTATATAAAGGAACTGAACAGAAGTTCTGCAGCTGAAAACTATCATAGCTTAAATAAAAAATACACTGTGGGGGGGGGGGGAAAGAAAAAGCATATGGAAGATGGTGGACTAGGAAGACCCTGAGCTCATCTCATCCTACAAATACACCAAAACTACAAACACGTATAGAAAAACTCTCTCTGAGAACAACCTTAAAACTAGCAGAACAGCTTTTCTACAACCAAGGATATAAAGAAAAAGCCACACTGTGGCTGGTAGGAATGGAAGAGAAGTGATCTCTTGGGACCCACACCCCTGGTGGGCAACCAGAAGAGGAGGTGGCTATCACAAGCTCGGGGATCCTCCCTAAGGAGTAGGGGTTTGAGCCCCACATTGGGCACCACAGCCCCAGGATCTGGAACTAGGAAGACAAGCCCCCTTGGCTGGTTTTGAAAAAGAGTGGGGCTTACTGGAGGGCTGTAGGAATCAAGACTTCACTCTTAAAGGCTCACACACAGACTTGCTCACTCCCAGGGAAATGCAAATCAAAACCAAAATGAGATATCATTTCACACTTGTCAGAATGGCTATTGTTAAAAAGACAAAAAATAACAAGTGTTGTTGAGGATGTGCAGAAAAGGGAACCCTCTTGCACTGTTGGTGGGAATGTAAATTGATGCAGCCACTATGGAAAACAGTATGGAGGTTCCTTAAAAAATTAAAAATAGAACTACTACATGATCCAGCAATTCCTTTCCTGGGTAATTATCTGAAGAAAACAAAAACACTAATTCAAAAAGATATGCACACCAGAATGTTCATAGCAGCAGTATTTACAATAGCCAAGATACTGAAGCAACCAAAGTGCCATTGACAGGTAAATGGATAAAGAAGGTGTGATCAGCTATAAAAAGGAAAGATAGATGAGCCATAAAAAAGAATGAAATCTTGCTATTTGTGAAAACATGGATAGACCTAGAGGGTATTACGTTAAGTGAAATAAGTCAGACAGAGAAAGACAAATACTATATGATTTCACTTATATGTGGAATCTGAAACACAAAACAAATGAACAAATATAATAAAACAGAAACAGACTCACAGATACAAAGAACAAACTAGTGGTTACCACAGGGGAGAGAGGTGTGGGGAGCAGCAAAATAGGTGAAGAGGATTAAGAGATACAAACTGCCAGTTATAAAGTAAATAAGTCACAGGGTTGTGATGTATAGCACAGGGAATATAGTCAATATATGAACTTTGTATGATGTGTAACCTATAAAAATACTGAATCACTATGTTGTACACCTGAAACTAATATAATATTGTAAGTCAACTATACTTTAATAAATTAAAAGAATAAAGGGAAAAAAAGTGAAAAATTCATGAGGGGGTTCAATGGCAGGTTTGAGCATGCAGAAGAACCAATGCAGAAGATAGGATGATTAAAATGATCTAATCTGAGGATCAGAAAGAAATAGAAACAAAGAAAAGTGAACAAAGCATAAAGCATTGGGAACTATCAAGCAGATCAACATAACATTATGGGAGTCCCAGTAGGAGAAGAGAAAGGAACAGAAAGATTATTTGAAGAAATGATGGCTGAAAAGTGTCAAATTTGATGAAAGACGTAAATCTACAAATGCAAGAAGCTCAACTAACTCCAAGTAGGGTAAACTCAGCGACCCATTCTGAGACACATTCTAGTAAAATTGTTGAAATTTCAGAAGAGAGAAATTTGAAAGCAGCAAGAGGTAAACAACTCGGCATGCACAAGGGATCTTTAATATTGTAGGTTTATTACCCAGTTTCTCATCAGAAGCTTTGGAGGCAGGATATAGTGGGATGATATATTTAAATTGCTAAAAGAAAACATACTGCTGTTAAGAATTCTGTATCTGACAAAAATGTCCTCCAAAAATGAGATATAAATTAAGATGTTTCTAGATAAGCAAAATCTAAGGGGTTTTATTATAACTAGATCTGCTAAAGGGAGTTCTTCAGGTTGAAATGAAAGGACACTAGACAACAATTTGAAGCTATAGAAAGAAATAACAATCTCCTGTAAAGTTAAATACATGGATGAACATAAAAGCCAGTATTATTGCAAATTTTTTTTTTTTTTTTTTTTGCGTTACGCAGGCCTCTCACTGTTATGGCCTCTCCCGTTGCGGAGCACAGGCTCTGGACGTGCAGGCTTAGCGGCCACGGCTCACAGGCCTAGCCGCTCCGTGGCATGTGGGATCTTCCCGGACCAGGGCACGAACCCGTGTCCCCTGCATCGGCAGGCAGACTCTTAACCACTGCACCACCAGGGAAGCCCCAATTTTGGTTTTTAACTCCACTTTTAATTTTCTACAACATTTGTAAAGCAAATGTATAAAAAAGAATTATAAACTTATGTTATTGGGCAATGTATACAGATGTAATTTGTGGTGTTACTAACATGAAGTGGGGGGCAGAGCTGTATAGGATTACAGTTTTAATATGCAATTGAAGTTAAGCTGGTACCAATTCAAATTAGATTATTACAATTTTAGGATATTATAAGTAATCCCAATAGTAACCACAGTGAAAATATCTATAGAATATACACAAAAAGAAATGAGAAAGGGATCAAAATGTGTCACTACAAAAAATCAACTAAACACAACAGAAAACAATAATGAAGCAAATGAGGGACAGAAAACAAATGGCAAAATGTCAGAAGTAAGTCATTCCTTATAAGTAATTACCTTAAATATAAATGGATTAAACTCCCCAACCAAAAAGGCACAGATTGAACGAATGGATTAAAACATATGATCTAACTATAGGCTGTCTATAAGAGACTCACTTTACATCTAAAGACACAAATAGATTGAAAGTGAAAGAATGGAAAAAATATATATTCCACATGAAGAATCACCAGCAGAGAGCCGGAGTGCATACATTAATATCAGAAAGAATATACTTTAAATCAAACACTGTTACAAGAGACAAAAAAAGGCAATGTATGTTAATAAAAGCATCAATTTATCAGGAAAATCTAACAATTATAAGCATACATGCACCAAACATCAGATCCCCCAAATATATGAAGCCAACATTGACAGAACTGAAGAGAGAAATGGACAGCTCTACAATAATAGAGACTTCAATACCCCCACTTCCAGTAATGGATAAAACAACCAGATAGAAATCAATAAGGAAATAGAGGATGTGAAGAACACTATAAGCCAATTAGACCTAACAGACATATATAGAACACATCACCCAGTAATAGCAGAATACATATTTTCTCAAGTGTACATGGAACATTCTCCATGATAGATCATATGTTAGGTCACAAAACAAGTTTTAATAAAGTGAAAAACTTAAATCATACAAAGTATATTTTCTGATCACAATGGGCTGAAGCTAAAAATGAATAACAGGAGGAAAATTGGAAAATTCACAAACATGTAGAAATTAAACAACACAGCCTTAAACCATCAATGGGTCAAAGAAGAAATCACAGGGAAATTAGAAAACACCTTGAAACAAATGAAATGAAAACACAACATACAAAACTTCTGGAATACTTTAAAGAGCGTGCTAAGAGGGAAATTATATCTATAAATGCATCCATTAAAAAAGAAATAAGATCTCAAATCAATAACTTAGCTTTATGACTTAGAAAACTAGAAAAAGAGCATTCTAAACCTAAAGTGAGCAGAAGGAAGCAATTGATAAAAATTGGAACAAAGATAAATAAAATAGAGCCAAGAAAAACAATAGAGAAATTTAATGAAACCAAGAGTTGTTTCTTTGAAAAGGTCAACAAAGTTGACAAACCTTTAGTTAGACTGACTAAGAACAGAAGAGAGGATACTCAAATAGCTAAAATCGGGAATGAAAGTGGGGCTATTACTACTAACTTTACAGAAATAAAAAAGATTGTAAGAGAATGCTATGAACATTTGTACACCAACAAGTTGGATAATCTAGATGAAATGGACAAATTCCAAGAAACACAATCTACTAATAATGATTCATGAAGAAATATAAAATATGACTAATGAGGTGATTGAATTAGTAATTAAAAACCTCTGAACAAAGAAAAGCCCGAAGAATGGCTTCACTGGTAAATTCTACCAAACATGTAGAGAAGAATGACCACCAATCCTCAAACTCTTCCAAAAAACTGAAGAGGAGGGAACACGTTTTAGCTCTTTCTATGAGGCCAGTATTAACTTGATACCAGAGCCAGACAGAGACAAGACAATAAAAGAGAACTACAGACCAATATCCCTCATGAATATTGCTGGAAAAATCCTCAAGAAAATGCTAGCAAGCCAGATTCAGCAGCATATTAAAAGGATTATACAATATGACCAAGTGAGTTTTATTTCTGGAATGCAAGGCTGTTTCAACATAAGACAGTTCATCAATGTAATATATCACAGTAATAGAATAAAGAAATAAAACACATAATCACCTCAGTTGATGCAGAAAACCATTTGACAATATTCAATACCCTTTCATGGTAAAAAAAAAATACTCCATAAACTAAGAATAGAAGGAAACTTCCTCAAGGTGATAAAGGCCACCCATGAAAAACCAACAGCTAATATACTCAATGGTGAAAGTGATAATTAAAAAAAAAAAATCAAAAAAAAAATCAGGAACAAGACATGAATACCTGCTTTCATCACTTCTACTCAACACAGTATTGGAAGTTAGAGCAATTAGGCAAGAAAAAGAAACAAAAGGCATCTAAATTAGAAAGGAAGACATAGAAATATTTCTGTTTGCAGGTGATATGATTTTATATATAGAAAACCCTAAGATTCCACACACACAAAACTGTTAGAGCTAATAAACACATTCAACAAACAGTGGGATACCAAATCAAGATACAGAAATCAGTTGCCTTTTTATACACTAGCAATGAGCAATTTGAAAAGGAAATCAGGAAAACAATTCCATTTATAATAGCATCTAAATTATATAAAATACATAGGAATAAATTTAATTGAGGAAGCAAAAGACTTGTAAACTTGAAAATTAAAAAACATTGCTGAAAACAATGAAAGAAGACATAAATAGATAAAGAGGCAGCCTGTATTCATGAATTGGAAGATGTAATATTGTTCAGATGACAATACTACCCAAAGTGACCTTCAAATTTATGGCAATCCCTATAAAAATCCCAACAATATGTTCTGCACAGATAGAAAAATTCATCTCAGAATTCATATGGACTCTCAAGAGACCCCAAGTAGCCAAAACAATCTTGAAAAAAAAGAACAAATTTGGAGGAACATTTAATGGGGAAAGGACAGTTCTCAGTACAACTGGTCCTGAGAGAATTAGATGTCTACAGGCAAAAGATGAAGTTGGACCCATCCCTAATACCACATACAAACATTAACTCAAAATGGAATAAAGACCTAAACATAAGAACTGAAACTATGAAGCTATGAAATGCAGGGAAAAACTTTAGGACATTGAATTTGACAATGATTTTTTGGGTGTGACAGCAAAAGCACAGATAACAAAAGAAGAAGAGATAAATTCGATTTCATAAAAATTAACTTTGGGGCATCAAGGGACACTGTCAAGAGAGTGCAAAAGCAGACCACAGAATGGAAGAAAATATTTGGCAATTGTATATTTGATAAGAGATAATATCTAGAATATATAAAGAGCTCCTACAACTCAATAATGACAGCAAAACACCCAATTCAAATATGGACAAAGGGCTTGAATAGATATTTCTCCAAAGAAGACATAAAAAGGTCAATGAGCACCTGAAAAGATGCTCCACCCCACTAACCATTAAGAAAATGCAAACTAAAACCAACAATTAGATTCTACTTCATATTTCTTAGGTTGACTATTGTAAAAAAGGCAAAAAAGGAAAATAAGTGTTGTCGAGGATGTGGAAAAATCTGAACCCTTTTGCATTGCTGGTGGGAATGTAAAATGTTGCAGCTGCTGTGGAAAACTATTCTGTGATTTCTCAAAAAGTTAAACATAGAATTACCACATGATTCAGAAATTCCACTTCTATGTACCAAAGTTATTGAAAGCAGGGACCCAAACAGATACTTGTTCACCAATTTTCAATAAAACTTTATCACAGTAGTCAAAAGGCAGCAACAACACAAATGTTTATTACCAGTGAATATGTCATACATGCGCACAGTGGAATTTTCAGCCTTAAAATGGAATGAAATTTTGATACCTGGTACAACATGGTTGAACCTATAAAATGTGCTAAGTGAAATAAACTAGACACAGAGGACAAGTATTGTATGATTCCACTTACATGAGTATTCAGAATAGGCAAATTCATAGAGACAGAAAGTAGAGCAGTAGTAGTTTCTGTTTGGGATGATGCAAAAGCTTTGGAAATGAATAGTGGTGATGGTTGCACAACATCATGAATATTCTTAATCCCCTGAATTGTACATTAAAAATGGTTAAAATGGTAAATTTTATGTTATGTTTATTTTACCACCAAAAATCACAAAAGAAACCATTTGCCACCACTTAAAAGGCAGCAATAATGTTATGTGATGAGTAGATATATTTTAACTTGTATTTTCCCAGAAACAGTTGTTCATACTAAATCATCCATATTCTTTTGCTTGGTTCTTCTTTATAACCAGTGATATCCCAGGTCTTTGCAAGATGGCCAGCTGAGCTTTGTGGTCCATATGTGAGAGGGTTCTCTTATCCCCTCCACCCCTCATTTGTCATATATACAAATCCAACATATTAATATTCACTTAAAAAATTGAGATGTAATTGACCTATAACATGATATTAGTTTCAGATGCACAACATACTGATTCAATATATGAATATATTGTGAAATGATCACCACCATAAATCTAGTTAACAGCCATCACCACATACAGTTAACAGTTTTTTTTTCTTGTGGTGAGAACTTTTAAGATCTGCTCTCTTAGCAATTTTGAAATGTACAATACATTATTATTAACTACAGTCATTTAAAAACATATGTGTTTATTTAGGTTTTGGAAATTAGATGTAGACAAAGCTCATATATTTATTGTGGTCGTGATTTTTAAATTTTCCTCTCTGAAAAGCTACTTAAATTGATGATTTATTTTATAATCAATGGCGTATGTAAATAGGAGAAATACGGTGGTAACCCTAAACTTTAAATGGTGTGTGAAAATCATAAGGAAGTAATCAGTCAAGAGGGAATTAAGTGAAAGAACTTAAGTGAGGGAGACTTCTTGGTGCTAACTTCAGGGGCTGGCTGGAAAGTGGCAACACAAAATAAAGAAGGAAGGAAGGTTTACATTTTAAGAGAACAGACGAGTAGAGAGGTATCAAGAAATAAATATGTCAGTCTCCATTGTAAGACCTTTATATATGTATGTTCACCCATAAACCTCATGACAAGCCTAAGAGGTGGATTTTACTATTAACCACACTTTACAGATGAAGAAATTCAGGCACAGAATAAGTAATCCCTGCAAGGTCACATCGCTAGTAATTGACACAGCTACGATTTGAACCCTCTCACCACCACTAGCTCTGCCTGCTCTTGCTTCTGGTGAGAGAGGAATCCTTGAAAAAGGAAATAAGCATTTACTGAACATTTAAAACTACTAGCAAACGAATTTGTAACCGTTGAACACCATTATATGGTTGAATATTGGCCAAGGAGTACTTGAGAAAGGACCTTCCTGTAACGGTGAGTAGGCTGATTCTTGAGGGTGTATTTTGATTTCTGTATGGTGGAAGCACGGTTGGACTTAGACCTGTAGTGGGTGAAGATACCTCCCTGTGTGTGGGAAAGGGTCTCTCCGGGTGGAGTGAGTCACAGTGTGTTTTGAGTGTGGGGATATGAGAATGGCTTGGATAGGCAGTGATTACTAGGTAGTCATAGCTAAATGATTAGGTGCTTGCTTTCATGGCCTCCATTTTCAAATAAGAAAATTGAGCCTTAGAAAAACAGAGTAACTCTCCCACAGCTGGGACCCCAATACAGGCCTGTCTGACTTGATCCCCTGAGCTCTGAGCTAAAGAGTTAGGGAAGCCTGCATCCTCAGCCAGACACATTTCTGGAGCTTTTCTCTAAAAAGCTTGGCAAGCTTTGTGTTATGTTTTTGTAAGGAAGGCGATGTCTTGTTCTTTTATGTGCTGATTAATGCTTCAGAGCCATTCCAAAGGGAGGTCTCCAGGGATACAGGACTTCCTGTGTTACCCACAAGCTTGATATGTATATCTTTTATGTCTTCATATAATTGGCTGATAAAAATGTTGAGTAAGAGATGACCAGAACTGGGCGGCATTTCAGAATAATCTCAAAAGACTGACATTATGGGCCAAAATCAGTAAGATGAAATTCAACTGGGTAAAATGTCCAGGCCTCACTTAAGGTTAAAAGTAAATTATATAAATACAAAGTGGTACAGAAGTACTTTGAAAAAGCTTGGTTGACTGCTCTTAAGATAAGACCACATTGTGAAATAATGAATCAAAGAGGGTGGATTCTTAGGTGGCATTAAAAGCAGGATTCATATCCAGAGCAGGGGAGACGGTACACCATTGTCCGTGGTGCTGGTCACGTGGTTTAGGTCCACCTAAAACATCAGATTAATTCTGCATGAAGAGGGACCCTGACAACCAGAGGACTGCAGTCCAAGGGAGTGGGATGGTTAAGTCTTGAGAAAACCATGACCAATGAGAAATAATTCAGGATACTTGAGGCAGAGAAGAGCCTCGATAAGAGAAGCCTTTGAGAGCAGCTAAGTTACACATTCTTCACTGGGAGCTCACTAGAAATTCTGAGGATCTCCTGCACCAGCAGGCATAGGTATGGAGAATCCTGGGGTAAGGAAAGGATAGAGAACATCTCGTCTTATTCTAAACAAACACGTCATGTTGCATTTCAACTCTGTTGTGAGCGTCCCGTGTTGTCTTGGGGCATGCAGTGAGGCATTCACATCCTAGAATTACAGTGGGAAGTGGGGCCCAACCTGCGGTGTCCATTTGACGGCCCCACCCTGAGGTCCAGATGTCAGGAGGCACTGGGTTCCTAAGGGAATTAGCCCGAGGGGTAGACTGTTTAGATGCCTCTGGCTGTCCACGCTAAGACTCTCTGTAAACCTCTATGATCTAAGCCGACCACAGGTAGCTCCGGATACTTAAAGGGAGCTTTCAGAATTGAAGAGTTTCCTTTCTCTTTCAGCAAAGTCTATTGTCCAGCTGTGAGAACCCAAGAAAGTCATCCTTTATACTCATTGCTGAGTAACAGCTTCTTTGTTCCAGTAGATATGATTGATTCTATAAGTGGACAGCTTAAGATCTCCATCATTTAATGGAAATAAAAACATACATTTGTTTAGATATTATTCCTAAATAATAAAGGAGGCAGGTAACGTGTGGTAGGGAAAGAGAGTGGTCATGGAGCTGGAAGACACTAGGGTTTAGACTACAGTGTTGGAGTTGAGCCTACATCTTAGCATTTTTAATAAAGAACTGACGATTTAATGAATAAGAGATAAACTTTTTCTAGAATCAATACTTTCGTTGCAAGGATCATTGTATAAATGATTGCAGTGGCACAATAACCTCGTAGAAGTTTTCCTTAACAATGCAGAAATGCCTTTCATTTCTCTGTTTCTTACACCTACCCCCAACCAAAGTCAAATGCTGGAAATCAGGAAGTACTTGATAAATGTCTGTTGAAAACAGAATATATTTTAAGAACTGAGCTGTTTTGTATAGAATATATGCATACTAGGAATTAAAAGAAGGTAAAAAACTGTGTTTCAGCTGGGCAAGTCATTATGAACTTGGGTTGAGGCATAATGGTGAGGGTTCATGCATGAATGGTTAAGAGGCCCCTGTCCTTGTTATCATTGAAATAGCCTTTATATTTAGGGGATTTACATGGAAACATTAGGTTTGTCAAGGAGCTGAGTTATTCAGCTCTCCCCATCAGAGTTTAGAAAGAGTTCTCAGTAGTCTATAGACTCACCTGTACCCATACCTGTCTTCCTTTCCTTTCCTTCAGCCTTGGAGGACAAGGCAGTGCTTTTTCAACCTTTTTGTGTTTTTGGCACACCTTTAAATTGAGAGACTCAAAAAAAAAAAAAAAGTCTAATGCCAGCAAACAACTAAGGGAAGTGACTACATGAGGCAAACAAAGCTTCAGTGTGTACAAAGGAATCTCCAGTTATCATGCTTTTCATTGTCTTTCTTCAGCACCAGGTTGCTGTTTGAATGTTTACTGCCCCTACTGAGCTCTCTTACATGGTCTTGAAAAGCTCTAGCATGTTCCAGGAAACACACCACCCTTCTTTTGCACCAGCTTGTCACTGTGCTCCATCTCTCACTTTTTATTTACAGGAAGCTGTAAGGAGCTCTCAGCCACCCTTCCAAACCTTCTCACTCAGCATTATGCCGGGAAGATATTGGCGATTACAGTACGGATAAGCAATTGCGATACAAATAAACCTCCCACACTGATTACAGTGGTGTAGGGCACGGAGGTGAGGCATCCCTTCTTCCGCGCAGGCTAACGCATGGGCTGTGTCCTTGCCGTGTTCCCTCCTGACTCCTTCGGGACTTTGTCCTCTGTCGTTTCTTTCTCCTTTATTTTCAACGCCCCCGCATTTTGACTTCAAATCTCTCCCCCTTCTTCACTCTGTCCTCGCAGTGACTCTCTCTTTTTACTAACTTTCGGGGAAAGTGATCTGTGTTCACAGGCTCATGCTGCATAATCCATTCATTTTCTTAAGCCACTGGCAGTCTGGCTTCTGTGTACATTCGACTGCAATTGCTCTTCCCTGGTCACTGCTCACCTTCTCACTTGCACCTCTTTTCTGGACTCTCTCAGTCCTATTACTGGAAC
>NW_006784184.1:1061675-1081989 GCF_000442215.2 Lipotes vexillifer | reverse complement strand
CTTTCCCTCACAAATCTTCTTTCCTTCTGCCCATCCCGTAATTGGGCTCTCATCCTTGATCAGTTCCTCCTCCTCTGCTAATGCTCTCCCCGGGTGATCTTATCCACCCACATCATCTCTTATGTGTGGATGACTCTCGAGTCTAAATTTCCAGCCCAGACTTCTCTTCTAAGCTTCTAATTCAACATGTCCAAAGTGGATTCCTTCCTCCTCCTCTGAAATACACCTGGAATTTTCTATCTCACTTGGGGGCAACAACCATAAAGTCACTCAAGATAGAAATCTGATGTTATCTTTGCCTCTTTCCCCCTCCGATTCAGTTATCAATTCTCACCGTTTTTCTTTTCTCAGTAGTTCTTGAACAACTTTTTTCTGGTTCATCCCAACAGCCATAGCTTTATTTCAGACCCTCATCTCTTCTGTCCAGATGGCAGAAACAGCCTCAACACTGATCCTGCTGTTTCCAGACCTCTCCCTCGCCAGTTCATGCTCCACAGAGCCATGAGATTGATCTCTTTAAACCTAAACCAGGCACATCACCAACCCCAGCGACTTCTTGGACCACAGGGCTCCAACCTGACCTAGAGTCTCTCCATCATCTCCCTCCCCACCTCATCTCCCACCACTTTGGACCTGACTCCTTCCCCGCCCAGCAGAGAGCACAGCAGTGCATGTTGTCCTCCCCATGAAGCTCAGATCCCTCCACCCTGGTCTTCCCTGCCTTTCTCGGCTCCGATCAAAAGTTTGCTCCTTTCTCCTCCCAATCTCTCCCCTACTAGCTACTCCCAATACGATTCCCAGCCCCTCCTGATCGCCCCTCCTGTGTCCAATGAAGCAGATATTCCCAAGGGCTCAAGAAATTTTGTCTGTAGACAGATGTCACTCACCACAGTGATTTGCGAACTTTGTTTCTATAACAATAATTATTTTAAAAACGACCAAAGTAACATAATGTACGCAATTCAGAAGGCTTAGAGGAAAACATCATTCACAGTCCCTCTAGTCCTAGAAACTCCATTATCAAAGCAGTGATAGTTGGGGATTTCCCGGGTGGCACAGTGGTTAAGAATCTGCCTGCCAGTGCAGGGGACTCGGGTTCGAGCCCTGGTCCGGGAAGATCCCACACGCCGTGGAGCACCTAAGCCCGTGTGCCACAACTACTGAACCCATGTGCCACAACTACTGAAGCCCACGTGCCTAGAGCCCATGCTCTGCAACAAGAGAAGCCACCACAATGAGAAGCCCCTGCACCACAACGAAGAGTAGCCCCTGCTCGCCGCAACTAGAGAAAGCCCATGCGCAGCAACGAAGACCCAATGCAGCCAAAAATAAATAAATAAATTTATTTATTTTAAAAAAATAGTGAAGTGGACGGTGGTTAGGACTCTGTGCTTTCACTGCCAAGGGTGCAGGTTTGATCCCTGGTCAGGAAACTAAGATCTTGCAAGCCGTGGGGTGCAGCCAAAGAAATATAAACAATAAGCAGAGATTCTAAGTCTCTGCCAAAAAAAAAAAAAAAATAGTGATAGTGCAGATACTACTCCAGTCCCCTTTCTGTGTGTGTAGGGTCATATGGATTTTTATAGAATAGTGGTATCATGCATCTTTCTTTCAAAAGATATTGAGCACTTGAACATGCTCTGAGCACAGGCCCTACCCCTCATTCAGCTACAGTATAGTTGGAGAGTCAGACATTAATCAAAGAGTCACACAAATGAACACAAAGTCTGGTTCTGTGTATATAGTTGAAGAGGATGAAGGAGAGGCACATGGAACCTTGAGGGCATAAGATAGAGACACTGACTACTCAGGAGATGAAAACGAATGAGTTAAGATGTAAGAGAAGCTCCGAGTTAACCATCTCAGAAGGGTTGTGTATTGTCAAGCAGTCTGCTGTGAATGCTTCTTTTTCTTTCATCTTTGCACTTAATAAACTGCAAGCATTTTTGTGGTTAAAATCCATTTATGACACTGAAGTGCTTTAGGCATAGTATTCAATCATATGCATATATTGCAGTTTAATAAATTTCCTAACATCAGTATTTTAAGTATCCTCCTTTTTATTATGAATTATGCTGCAAGGAATATTTTTGCACATATATCTCTGTGTGTGTCTCTGATAATTTCCTAAGGATATTATTTCTACAAGTGGGAGTGCTGTGTCCCAGGGTGTACTTATTAAAGTTTCTGCAATTGACTGCCAAATTGCTTTCTGGAAAGGCTCTCCTGATCTGCTTCCCTTCCACCAGCCGTGCGGGGATGCTGACTCTGCGTGTCCACCAGCTCTGGCACTCTTCTTTCTTTTCAATCTTGACAGATTTTAATTATTAAAAAATATGGCATCTCCCTGAAGTTTTAATTTCTTTTTAACATCTTTATGTCTTTGCTTGCCATCGAGGCTGAACTTTTAAATAGATTTCTGTTTGTGCAAATTTCTTCTGCCAATTGTCTGTTTGTGTCACTATACTGTTTTCAAATTGTCTCAGTATTTTTTTTCTCTTTAGCTCGTTGAAGGCAGAGGCACTTTTGGCCCAATCTGTTCCCTAACACATAGTCTGTACACATAGGAGGCTGTTTTTAAGTGACTGGTTTCTGGGGCTTCGCCAGCTACCTGGCCCGAGTGAGGGTGGCAGCGGACAAGGCAGTATGGACTTTATCTACTCTCTTAGATAATCACCCTGATTAGAGAACAAGATCTTCCTTCTGAATCACATGATTTGATGACACATACAAGATTCACTTCTGCTACTACACAGCCCCATGTACCTAATCTTGAAGATCCTTTAAATATAAGGAAGAACTGAGCTCAGTGGTCTAACATGTCTCTTCAATATTATCTTCTCTTCTAAACCTCCAGCTCCCAAGAGGTCATAATGAAGCCAAGGAGAAGGGCAGTGGGCAAACACTGGCTAGCTGGGCGAGGTTCCAAGCTAAGGATGCTGACATCTCTAGGGCCTATGAATAATCAGTCTTCATTGTCTGCGAGGCAAGAATGAGGATGGCGGAAAGGATATAAAAACACACAATATATGGAGTGATTTAAAGATATGTGTGTTTATCCAATAAAAGAAATGATTTCAGGAGTGAGAAAATATAAAATCTGTCCTCAATTGCACTTTAAGTATAAAAGCTGTAAAAACACAAATTTTTATAACTCAAATTGGATATGACATAATGGGTCAATAAAGGAATGTGATTTACTTTGCACAAGCTACTACTGCTTATAAGTTCATTCATTCATTCATTCTTCGTTCATTTTGCAAATATCTTTTAAGTTCCTAACAGGAGCCAGACACTGTGGTAAGTGCTGAAAGCTCAAAGGAGAACAGGACAGCCATTATCTGTCTGGAGATGAGAGAATCGGGAATATCATTGCGTCACGATCAGGAATTAGCTCTGCTCCGGGGGGCCATCAGCTGTAGTGTGTAACATGCTGACTTCGCTTGAGTGCCTTTGTTTATCGTAACAGAGGGAGATAAGGGGTTCGAAGAATTTGTTAGAAACACTGTTAATGCCAGTGCTGGTGGTCATTCAATAGTCATAGGAAGAGCAGGCAAAATCTTTTGGGTAAAAGGTAAGTGTAGGGGCTTCCCTGGCGGCGCAGTGGTTGAGAGTCCGCCTGCCGATGCGGGGGACACCGGTTCGTGCCCCGGTCCGGGAGGATCCCACATGCCGCGGAGCGGCTGGGCCCGTGGGCCATGGCCGCTGAGCCTGCGCGTCCGGAGCCTGTTGCTCCACAGCGGGAGAGGCCACAGCGGTGAGAGGCCCGCGTACCGCAAAAAAAAAAAAACCAAAAAATAAAAAATAAAAAGGTAAGTGTAACCAGACACTGGATTTGCTCAGAGGTGTTTTAAGTTTTAAAACTATCCACTTAAAGCTTTATTGTCGAAATGTCTTCATGAAACAAATTGAAAAAAAAAAAACCACTTTGTTATCTTGAGTCTAAAGCTCTCTCACTTTAATTTCCCTTTTTTTATTGAGTGAGTCCTACTATAATGCCTTATTAGAGAAGGCAAGTTTTCCTGGGATGCTACTTTGAACGACGGGACAGCCTGCATTTGAGGTCTATCTCTTGCTCTGTGTGACCAAGTGTCAAGGAATGCCAATGACCAGAAGCTGCAGGGAAGCAGATTTTGGTTCAACATAAGGGAGAAGAATTTTGTTAAGGAAGAAAAACAGAAAGGATTTTACCATTTCTTTCAGAATGGTAATGAGTTGTCTCTATACTAATAGCAATGATGATAAAGATGAGGATGATAGTTTGGGATTAGCAGATGCAAACTGTTATACAGAGAATGGATAAACAACAAGGTCCTAATGTATAACACAGCGAACTATATTCAATATGCTGGGATAAACCATAATGAAAAAGAATATATATATGTAATAACTGAGTCACTTTGCTGTACAGCAGAAATTAACACAACATTGTAAATCAGCTATACTTCAATTTTAAAAAACAGCAAATAAAAAAATCATATTAAAAAAAAGGGCTTCCCTGGTGGCGCAGTGGTTGAGAGTCCGCCTGCCAATGCAGGGGACACGGGTACGAGCCCCGGTCTGGGAAGATCCCACATGCTGTGGAGCGGCCAGGCCCATGAGCCATAGCCACTGAGCCTGTGTGTCCGGAGCCTGTGCTCCGCAACAGGAGAGGCCTCAACAGTGAGAGGCCTGCGTACCTCAAAAAAAAAAAAGAGAGAGAGATGAGGACGATAGCAACAGCAATGACATTTCTTGTCCATGTACTACGTTCCCATGTGCTACGCTACAAATTTTTTGCATACGTTGTTTCCTTTAATCTCAAAAATACCCAAGACGTGTTATGATCCATATACATATATAGATGATAAAAGTGAAGATGAACTAGGCTGAACTACTGACCCAAAGTCACGAAGTTAGAAAGGGACAGCATCAGGCTCTGAATACCTGCTTTGGAGCCCCAGCTCCAAAGCCTCTGTTCTCAGTTATTAGGCTGCTCGGTCAGGTGTTCATCACTGGAGGTGTTCACGCATAAACTGGATTGTTGCATGAATGAAACTATAAGGAGAGGATTCAAACTTCAGATGAGAATGGGGGTCACTGGGCTGGGGAACAGCTAAGTCACTAATTTCTAAACATTTTTGGTAATGGATCCTGTTGAGAATTTTTTTTTTTTTTTTTTGCGGTATGTGGGCCTCTCACTGTTGTGGCCTCTCCTGTTGCGGGACACAGGCTCCCGACGCGCAGGCTCAGCAGCCATGGCTCACGGGCCCAGCCGCTCCACGGCATGTGGGATCCTCCCGGACCGGGGCACGAACCCGTGTCCCCTGCATCGGCAGGCGGCCTCTCAACCACTGCGCCACCAGGGAAGCCCCTCCTGTTGAGAATTTGACAATCGTCTGTGGGCTTTCTCCTTAGAAAAATCCGTGTGTGCACACAGAGGCAAACCGTCACAACACAACGTTTTGGAGAGTGAGGATGCTCATGTATCCCTTGGCACCATCTGTGGGCCCGGGGTAGAAAGTCCTTGATCAAAAGACACTTTTGCTCTGGAATATGCTTTTGAAGGTGAATTTCCCTCCAAGTTCTAACTACAGGTGTGGAGATGGTGCCACCACCATATGGCACTAATAGGAAAAAGCAAAACAAAACACTGAGGTAAAACAGAGAAGCCCTTTTTACACATTTCTCAAAGCAGGCTTTATGTGCCATTGGAAATCTCTCCCTTGGCTGTTACAACTTCAGGTGCATTCTGAATGACTCAGAAATAGAGACACAAACCATATGTAAAGCCTCTCTTCATATTATTATTTATGGGGCACAAGAGCCTGTACCTCCCCAGCAAGCCCCATTGCCCATAAAGGAGGGAAGTAAAGCCTGGGGAGGAGGGGCGAGATCGTAGAGGGAAGTGTCTTGGAAGGAAATATTTTTATGTGTTGTTGATTTCTGGTTCCTGCCTTGCCTCGCAGCGCATGTGTTTCCAATCTGGAATGAGCTCCTGAGCTTAGTATCTAGAGAGAGGCCATCAGGCCCAGGGCCCCTCCTCGACTGCTCCACTCCCCGCTCCCCGCCTGTGCTCCAGCGGATGGGAGCTCTGGTTCTCTGGGTCTGGAAGACATTCCTCAGCTGGCCCGGGCTCTCCGAGTCTGGCACCCGCCTCAAAAACACATACGCATGTGTGTGAGCACGTGTGCATCGTATGGGGTTTCATTCTCATTTAAACCTTCTCGTTTGGACGTTTGGATTGCAGAAGTTCCCGGGGGATTATGGATGCATGTTAGGGCCTTCTGGGTCCCCTGGGCGAAAGGTTACAGTGTTTTTCCTCTCCTCCCACCAGCTCTGCTATTTTAATGCATTGTTACTTGCTGAATTGCTTTGGCACCGTCTTCGGAATGGACCTTTCTGCACAGGTTCCCGACAACTTCTGGGTGAGGCTCTGCAGGTAGGCAGGTTTGCAGAGCAGGAGAGAGGCCAGAGGATGTTCAGAAAACATGTTTTTGTGTGGCTGTAGCCCTTGTTTCTGCTCTGCTTTGACTCAGGCCCTCTAACTTGTCTTCGAGCCGTTGGTGAAAAGCCTCCCAATTCCTTTCTCTGCCTCTACTTTTCTTCTCGTTCAATTCATCCACCCTGCTGGCTGCCCAGCAACCTTTGTCAGTCGCAAAAAATGTCATAATGTAGCTTAAAAGCCTCCAGCGCCCCCCTGATATTTTCTTATAAACAATAATCACAATAACTTCTACCAGTTGTGGGCTCTTACTCTGTGCCAGGCGCCCAGCCAAGCATTTTTCGTGCAGTACTGGTCAACCTAGCCAGGCCTCTGCTTGCCAAGCCCTTTGCCTCAAGAAGCCCCTTTTCTGATTCACTCTGTATTTAGGGGTCAAGTTTCATCCTTCAGGTCTTAACCAACTACCTCCTGTGATTGCTGCCTTCTGGGCTAGTCCATTTGATGCTGGTGCTGGTAGGGATCCAGAGATAATCAAATAAGGCTCCTAAGCTCAGAAATGCACAGTTCTGTTGGGGAGATGGTACAGTGATGGCAGAAGGCCAGTGGATAATTCCACTCCCATGGGCTAAGTGTAAAGGTAGGACTATACACAGCGCACTCTGGGAACACAGAGGAAAGCCATCTTATCCACCTTGGTTGGGGAGCAGAACACCAAGAAGAAGTCCAGGAAGGCTTCCTGGAGGAAAATGATGTCTGAGAAGTCGTAACAGCGAGGCCCAGTTGGCCAGATGGAGGCGGAGGCAGAGGAGAAGAAGGAATTCCAGTGGTAGGAACACGAGCACAGAATGAAAGTGTGATGAACACATGTTTTGGAGAACCCCTTTGTGAGTGAATTTGCAGTGGAGAAACTTTAAATCTTAAGGGAAGATTCAGTTAGAGACCCTAAGTCAGAGTAAACCTATGAAAGCACTTTACAAAAAATTTCCCATTCAGTAAAATAAGGGCAGAGCTTCCACACGACTTAAATTATCCTGACGCCACCTGGTTCCTCCAGCCAGGGCCCAGGGGTGCGGGGAGGCTGGGGTGCTTCAGGGGAAAGAGCTTTGAGGCACCTGTGCTGAGCTGCACATCATTTGGGAGCAGGTTTTCTTACACTTCCTCCCAAGTGCCTGGGACTTGTTTTTGTCTTCACTCTGCTCACTATTCGCTTGGTGCCAAAGCTCACCCTGTTGCTTGTCCATCACACCCACCTCTGCTCCAGTTTCACTCCAAGCTCCACTGGCTAAGGAATTCTAAGGTCCCCTCCACTTCCTTATCCCCAGGGCTTCAGTGTATGAAATCTACTCTCATTACACATTGTTTCCCTTCTGTTCTTGAACTGTTTAAAAATGTATCCAGGGACTTCCCTGGTGGCGCAGTGGTTAAGAATCCGCCTGCCAATGCAGGGGACACGGGTTCGATCCTTGGTCCGGGAAGATCCCACATGCTGCGGAGCAACTAAGCCCGTGCACCCCAACTACTGAGCCTGCGTGCCACAACTACTGAGCCCATGTGCCGCAACTACTGAAGCCCGTGCACCTAGAGCCCGTGCTCTGCAACAAGAAAAGCCACCGCAATGAGAAGCCTGCGCACGGCAACGAAGAGTAGCCCCCGCTCGCTGCAACTAGAGAAAGCCCACGCACAGCGACGAAGACCCGACACAGCCAAAAATTAAAATTAATTAATTAATTAATTTTAAAAAAATTAAAATGTATCCAAAGTGATGCCTGCATAAAGTCAAACAGTGTGACAGGGATGATAAAGTGTTTCAAGCTCCACCTTCTCTCATTTATGTATAAGTTTTGTCATTTGCAACTCTCAGCTTTTTCATTAGGTATTTACAGTCATGTTTCCAAGTAATGTGCTATTATTTATTGTTGTTGTTTTTTCATTTAAGACATCACGTGTTGGCCTCTTACCGTAGTAGATGAGAATTTTAGTTTTATCACAATCTGCCCCTGCAACACATACATATTTTTCCTTCCTATATTCCATAATTCACAATTCTGGTTAAACCAGTACTACACTTTTACAGGATTATGGTTATATAAATATTAATAATTGAGCCACAAACTGTAATAATTACATTCCCTTCTTTTATAAACTTTTTTTATGGAGTCATTTTTCTTCATTAAAATTTCTGTGAGTCTATCAGAATTATGCCTCCAACTCTTAGAGCATTGTAAAAGCCCTCTCCACAGGGTCAGAAGCACTAGGCGGATCACTGGTCTCCCCGCCCCTTTCAGGCCCCTTCCTGTGCCTGCCCCGCCTCCTCCTGCTGGGATCTGCACTGGCTCCTCTCCAGGCCTGATGCCTGGCAGTCCTTGGGTCCTCCTTCCTCCGTCCCCACCGTCCTGCTCTCTTCCGACTTAGAGCCCCTAGTCCCTGAATATTGCATCTTCTTTCTTGCTTTATTTTCTCCTTCCTCCACTCTTTCTTTGGTGAAGCAGTGGCTTCTTGAAAAGGGTACATGGGTGGTAAAGAGTACATGGGAGGTAAAATTTTGAAAACATCTCTATTCTCCCACTTGATTGAGTTTGACTGGCTTTAGAATTCTGGGCTGGGAACGATTTCTGCACATTCTTTGGAAGGCATTGTTCCATTATATTTTAGCTTCTATTGCTGCTCTTGGAAAGTCCAGTGCAATTCTGATTCCTGATTCTTTATATGCTAAGTTTTTCTCTCCAGAGTACGTGTTACTTTTTTTTTCTCTTTCTAGAGTGTTTTAGGATCTTCTCATTATCTGGCCCTTTCTGAAATTTCACAATGATATGTCTTGTGTGGATTTTTTTTTCATACTTGGTGGACTCCTTCAGTCTAGAAACTCACTTTGGTTTTGGGAAACTTTCTTGTATTATTTCTTTAATTACTTCCTCCCTTAGATCTTATATGTTCCCCTTAACTGGAAATTGGATATAGGACTCTCCGGATTTGTTCTCTTAATTTCTCACTTTTCCTCTCCTAGCTTCCATTCTTTACTTTTGGTTCTCGGAAATTTCCTGAACTTTAACTTCCTCTCCATCCAATTGCTTTTTTTTTTAATTTTCACTAACACTTTGAATCCCCAAGAGCTCTTTCTGCTTCTCTGACTTTCTTCCAATAGCATCCTCTTCTTGAATGTGGTATCTTCTCATCTGTCTGAGGATGTTAATAGCTTGTTTTGTTAAAAAAGTGTTGCCTGGAAATGGAGACACAGATGTAGAGAACAAATGTATGGACACCAAGGGGAGAAGTGGTGGTGGGGTGGTGGTGGTGGGATGAACTGGGAGGTTGGGATTGACATGTATACACTGATATGTATAAAATAGATAACTAATAAGAACCTGCTGTATAAAAAAATATATAAATAAATTTAAAAAAATGTTTTATTGGGATATAGCCTCTCCCATTCAAAAAAAAAAAAAAAGTGTTGCCTGCTCCCTCCATTGTCCATCTGTCTGTCTCTCTGTGAATACAACTTTTCTGCTTAATTTCTGTCCTCATGTTAGAAGCTTTCATAAAATGTTTAGTGACCTCAGCTGTCTTTGCTTATTTAAGAATGAGACACTACAAAGCTTTTGGAAGTTCTAGAGTGGGGCCTCAGCTTGATGAGGGGGGAGTTTCATTGTAACATTTGTTTGCTGGGGAAGGAGGAGGGACCCACAGTCTTCAGTATTGTAGGCCTTTTCTTTTATTCAGAGAGGACTCCTCCAATCTCCTGACTAGAAAGGCACAGGCCTGTCTTGCAGGGTTCTGGTGTGTCAGGGGGCACAAGAGTGGGAGGCCTCCCTGTTCAGACTTTCACATCATCCCTCTGTTTCCACGGAGCTCGCTGGCTGTGCCCTCTGCCATGTGTGGTGTCCCCAAGTCCAGAACCTCCCTGTTGCAATCCTTCCTGCTGGCGTTGGGGGAGAGTCATATGGTATCTACAGGGTTGGAAAGGGGCCGGGGGTGGGTCTAACTCCTCCTAATATAGACTTTCTCTTTTTCTCAACCTCCAGATAACCTCATCCACCAACTTCTGAGCCTTTCTGAGGTTCTGTGTTCCAACTGGGATCCTTGCTATCTCTCCCTCTGCGGTCACTCACTCTTTTTTTTTTTTGCCCCGCTGGTAGGTCAGTTCCTGTTCATCCATCCACTTCCTATCTTCCAACGTTTTGTTGATGTCTGTCTGCTGCTGTCTTCTCTCTCATTCTCTGTGTCTCCTTATGATTTCATAATTTTACCTTCAGTTTATTAGCATTTTAGAAGAGAATATAGGTTAGTGATTGTGTTCACGTTGCTATATCAAAGTAGAAGTTATTTTACCTTCCTTTTCCTTTCCTGATCTTTAATCCCTCTTTTCAAAATTATTTACAATAGTAGAGAATGCAATTTGAATATGTTGGTACTAAAAAGCTTGCGTTGGGACTTCCCTGGTGGCGCAGTAGTTAAGAATCCGCCTGCCAATGCAGGGGACACGGGTTCGAGCCCTGGTCTGGGAAGATCCCACATGCTGCGGAGCAACTAAGCCCGTGTGCCACAACTACTGAGCCTGCACTCTAGAGCCCGTGAGACACAACTACTGAGCCCATGTGCCACAACTACTAAAGCCTGCACGCCTAAAGCCTCTGCTCAGCAACAAGAGGAACCACTGCAGTGAGAAGCCCATGCACAGCAAGAAAGAGTAGCCCCGGCTCGCTGCAACTAGAGAAAGCCCACGTGCAGCAACAAAGACCCAACACAGCCAAAAAAAAAAGCTTGTGTTTATTGAAGAGTCTGAAAATAGAAAATTTGCGTGCTTTAGAATTGTGAGTAAAAGAAAGTTGCCAATAGGTTTTGGTGTCTGAAATAAGTCCAAGGGAGTAAGAATTCTCAATCCCCAAAGGAGGCAGTGTGATCTCTTGAAGCACGACACTGGATGGTGGTCAGGAGACTTGAGTTCTTCCAATTTTAATTCTCCCACTAGATAGCTGTGCAACCTTGGGCGGATTAGTTCTCCTCTTTGGGACTCAGTTTCCCCCAGAATAAGATTCTTCTTGTTCTTTATTACTAAGTCCCTGAGATTGAGCCCTCACCTAAGGAAGAGTGGTTGTTGGTAAGGAATCATGCATGAAGACAAGCACCCATAAAAGTGTCCATGTTCCAATGAAGTTCTTACATTTTATTAAGTTTTCTCTTTGTATTCTCAAGGAATCTTCTTCATTTAGGGGAAAATATTTTTTTCCCACTGTCTCTGAGATACTCTCCCCGTTCGCTGAAGCTCTGGTGCCAGCTCACTTCCAGGCGAAAGAACCTGCCTTTTCTCAAATAAGAAGACATTCCTAAAAGTGGAGTAAATTCTTTCTCTAGGAAGAATTTCAGTGAATAATGCTCCCCAACCCCCATTTAGTGATATATTTATTTGTGCACTTGGATGTTCAATGCCTGCTTTCTCTGCTAGATCTTAAGTTCCATGAGGGCAGGGACCTGGTGTGTCTTGTTTCTTGCTATACCTGTTGTTCCTTGCCCAGGGCCTGACACATGATGGGTGATTTGATGAATAAATTGGATAATAACAATTCAGAGATTCTAAAATCACCCATTCCCTAGAGAAAGGGACTCCTGACACAGCAGGGAATTTAATTGTAGATGTGGTCTTATCTTCAGATGAGGGAAAGTGTGGAAGAGCAACTTTTTAGGGTGGATAAAGAAGAGAAATAGGGATTTTTATTAGGAACCAGTGAGGAGTGCTCTGGAAATTTTGAAGGAAGTTGGGGTTAATTCATTCTGTTTGCTTTTGGCCCAGAATATGACCCTTGTGTGATTACTGATTTGGGAGTGGTGTAAAAAGAATAGAAAGTTTACTGTATCCTTAGTGTATTACATGTATTGTTTTAGTTAATTCTCTCAGCAACACAGTAATGTAGGTATTATTATCCTGATTTTACAGATAAGAAAACTGAAGCACAGAAAATTTATATAAACTGCTCACAAATACAGGTGGTAATGTTAGAGGTAGGTTTTAAACTCAGAGAGTCCAACTTCTTAGCATCTTAAAAAGATTAAAGATAAGGAAGAATTATATTTATCCTCATTTTTACTATTTCCAGCACTCTTCATTTGTTTGTGTAGATTCAAATTTCTATTTGGTGTCATATTCTTTCTACCTGAAGAAATTCCTGTCACATTTCTTTTAGTGTAGGACTGGTGGCAATTAACTCTCTCAGCTTTTTTTGTGTGTCTGAAAACATATATTTTTTAAAACTTATTTTTGAAAGGTATTTTCACTGAGTATAGAAATCTGGACTGATGTTTTTTCTCTTAGTGCTTTAAAGATGTCTTTCTGTTGTCTTGTAGTCTGCATGTTTTCTGACTAGAAGTCTGTGATAATTCTTATCTTTATTTCTTTACAGGTAATGTATCATTTTTCTCTGGCTGCCTTCAAAATTTTCTTTTTATCTTTGGTTTAAAGCAGGTTAACTATGATATGTCCGTTTGTGAGTGTGTGCATGTATGTGTTTTAATCCTGTTTGTGATTCTTTGAGCTTCTTGGATCTGTGGTTTGTTATCTTTCATTAATTTTGGAAAATTCTTAGCCATTAGTTCTTCAAATATTTCTTCTGTCCTGTTCTCTCCCTTTTACTTCTGGAACTCCAATTGCACATACGTTAGACCATTTGCTATTATCTCACAGCTCCTGGGATGCTCTCTTTTGTTGTTTTCTGCTCTTTTTGGGGTCTCCATTTCAACCACTTGGGAGGGAAATTGCCTATTCCTTTGAAGTTCCCCCAAGACCCTCCTCTCTTCTTTCCAAATAAATTTCTTGCCTACCAGAAAGCGTATTATCAAACATTACCTCTTCATTTGGTGACAACTGATTACTCCATTCTGTGTGATGCTATAACAGGCAATTACATGGATATAGACAGAAACACTGATTTATCCATGTAGATTTGGTCTACACAACAAGCTGAGGAGCAGGCATAGAGAATCGAAGTAATGTGGCCAAGGTCACACAGCTGATAAGTGGTGGAGTCAGGCTGACTGGGTCCAGAGACCCATGCATATACCTACTGGTTTATGGTGCTTCCCTAAAGTCACTCAGCTAGAATTGTGAGAAACAGATCCAGGTGTGTACCTTCATTTCTAAATACCAAGTGCTTTCCACCACGTTAGACTGGAAAGATCAGTTTGGATGAGGGAGTTGACCTGAAGGAACTCTTGTGCTTTTGGCCTTGGGGAGTGGGTGTGTAGAAGGATAATGAGATCTGACATGCCTCTTTGGCCAAATTAGACTCTACTCAGTGGGAGCTAATTGCCCAGGAATCTTGTTTTTCTTCCCTTACAGAGATCTCTTTCCAGGACAAAATCTGTTCCCAGCTATTTTCTCAGCCTCAGAACTGAGGTGAAGGGACCACCACTGGTGGAAAGTCCCTCTCTGACTTTAGTAGCCCATTTCTGAGGAAGGGCAGAAGGCCCACACTACATGTGCAGGGCACCACAATTGTTACCAGCTCCAGAAATTACCCAACTCTAAGAGTGCTGACAAGGGCAGATAGTTCTTCAGGATGGTGCTTTTTGACAGCAGACACGGCTAGGGGAAGAAGCAGCCTATGGAAGCAGCTGTGATGTCTCATGGGCTCAAGTCACTCCAAGGCATTTCCAAGAACAGAAAGCCTAGATCCTCTGGGTGCTGCTTGTCTTTGCAAACATCAGTAAGCGGTGCTCATGGATTTCTAAACTCCTCAAAGCCCAGGGAATAAATATTAGAAAAAGCCACAACAGTTTAGTGTATGCCATAGAACGTCAAGCTGGTAAGGGAATGTAGGGAAGCCACTAGGGTGGAGATGGGCTCCAGTGATTTGTTGGCTGTCTAGTCACCTACATCGATGCTCTACTAGGAATATGTGAAGATAAGATAGATATAAAAATGGATATTTATGAGGCAGAAAACAGTGTAATGCACATTAAAATAATCACAGAAATAGTTATCAAGTATTCACTGTAGAAAAGATATGATTCCAACTATTTTGTAGGCTCAAAGATTTTTCAGATATTATCTCTGGCTCCTAGAAGTATGAGCCTAACTGGAGAGAGCAGACGTACACATAAAAAGCTAGTCCTATAGGACAGCATATGGGAGAGGCAACATGAAATATTTATCCTAATATAGTCATGCTTGGTTTCAAATCTTTTATTCATCCTGTGGTTTTAGCTAACTACCTGAGCCAAATTTTCCTTACTTTTAAAGTGGGAATACTGCCATTACCTCATAGAACTACTAAGTATTAAATGAGGAAAAACATGTAAAAGGTTGGCCTTAGGCATGTATTCAGACCTTAATGGTTGTTGGATCTAAATGTAATAAGTGGTTGTACTAGTTTGCTAGGGCTGCTGTAACAAGGTGTACAGACTGGGTGGCTTAAACAACAGAAATGTATCTTCTCACTGCTCTGGAGGCCAGAAGTCCAAGGTCAAGGTGTTGGCAGTGTTGGTTCCTTCTGAGGGCTGTGAGGAAGACATGCTCCATGCTTTTCTCTCAGCCTCTTGTGGTTTTCTAGCCATCTTCGGTATTCCTTGGCTGGTAGACACATCACCCAAATCTCTACCCTCATGTTCACATGGTGTTCTTCCTGTCTGCATGTCTGCATGTACTTTTTACAAGGACACCAATCATATTGGATTAGGGGCCCACCCTACTCCAAATATGGCCTCATCTTAACTAATCACACCTGCAACAACCCTTTTTCCAAATGAGGTCACATTCTGAGTTATGTAGGACTTCAGCATATGAATTTGGTGGTGGGAGTGGCTGTGCGCAATCTAACCCATAACGGTGGTAAAGGAAAAAAATTCTAGAGAAGGCAGAGGAGATGGAGATAGATCACTTGTATCCGGGGCGATCAGTGAAACCTTCTTAGATCACGTGGGACTTGACCCAGGCCTTGGCAGTTGGCAGGGACTTGGTGGTGGTGAGGCATGGGGGGCATGATACTGGGGGAAAATGTGGTGAGCAAAGATGTAAAGGCGGAAATGTGGAGGTGTGATTGGCTGGATGGGAGAGCATGGGCCAGGGAGTACTTCGGAGGCCCTTGACTGCTGAAGTAAGGAGTTTGCACTCCATACCTTGGCAGGAAGAAGCCTTTGAAAGGATGCATACCACAGAGACAAATCAACAGTCCTAAGAAGACCTGAAAAATGTAAATATTTGCCCCATTTATTGAAAGTGACACTAGAGACCCCCCTAATGAGTAGTGCATTCACTACGAGTTACTTTGCAGTAGTGGATTGGATTGTGTGAACTCCTCCTGTGTCCACTCTGAAGCCCTTTGCATATATGCGGCCCCTTGGCTGTTGGACTTAGGGGTATGGTCTGTGACCAGATGAGAGCTTGTCTGTGGGCCAAGTGACCTGCTTTATGTGGCAGTCGGACCAGATGAATAGAATACGTAGTGTTCTCAGGGCTGAAGGGAGGATACACAATGGAGATCTGGCAGACTGTGTTAATAGGGAAATGCTGGTGAGGAAGGGGGAGCTCCAAGGAAGGGACAGTTAGCTCACTGAATGGAGAGATGGCAGAAAACACAAAGAACAGATTTAAGAAGCTCAGGTGTCACAGGCTGCCACGGCTCACTGCCTAGGCTGTTCATCCTCGCTCCATTAGAATCTCAACACCTAGGTCATCCAAGAACCACAACCTCATGGAAAAGTGAAAAATGTACTCAGTCCATCAATTGTTTGGTCTATAGGATGCCAGCTGATTTCAAGGGAAACTACTGTTTAATCTCAGTTGTCAGTTGCCATGGCAGCAAACCAGCACCATCCTAGTGTCTGACACATCTGACCCGTCACTCAGCGCAACAGCAACATCTGGCACCAAGCAATTCTTGTGGGCAACCCCGCAGTCACCACGGACTGTGTAGGTTCGGTAATTAACTTGTCAACACTCTCCACTGGTGGCCAGAAATTTCCACTGGTTCTGGAGGGCTTAGTTCAGGGTGTGAGCCATGGTGTGGGAAGGTTTTCTTGCCCTGGCTCTTGGAAGCAAGCCTGGCACTTCTGTTGGGAGAGTTTGCTGCTTGTCTGTGTACTTTCAGTTATGCAGAGTTCTGCAGTACTATGTTCCTATTACAGAGAGAACCCAAACTCAAAGCACATGTAAGCTGACCAGACCCTTCTAATGTGTAAGTACTTAGATTTTATATGTAAGTGGCATGAGACTCATGGAATGTTAAAAACTGCACTGGGTTCTCAGCACCTGGGTTTCTTTCCCTAAGGTCCCCCACTCACTTGAGAATTGGATACCAAACCTATTTCCTGTCTGTAGTGACCTTTGGATCTGATTATCCCCCAACCTGAGGTAGCACATGTAAAACACACTTGTTTGGCACTTGACATATTGCCGCCTCTGAATAAAAGGTGGATAAAAACAATATTTACAATCACTCCCAAAACAGAGGCTTCCCAAGTCTAGAAATCACCTTGTATTTTGGGTTTCTTATGAACAGTCATATCCAAATGGTAACGCTGATGGCAATTATCAGGGAAGGAAGAGGTGTTGGCTTCTCTGGTGTGGTCAGCAGTCAGGGTATCAGCTTTAATTGGTGATCCAGGAAGGAGGTGTGTGCTTTCCAGATGTGACAGGGATTGGTGGCCCTTCTTGTTTTCTTTCTCAGCTCTAAGTCGTTCAGTAGAAAACTACAAAGCTAGAGGACATTTGAGGGTAATAGTTGATTGTTCCTAGCTTTACACATAAAAATTTCTTAAGTTAGAGAAATAATCATTCACCTTTTTGTCTGTGGCTTCAGCATTGTTCCGGACACAATGAGATCCAGAGAAGACAGAAGACATGATTCCTGTGATCAGAAATCTATCATTTAGTTAGCTAAAGAAGACATTCACACCTGAAAACAATAAATAAAGAACCTCAGGAAAAGATTTTCAAAACTTTCCAGGTACTACCCAATGCAATCTATAGATTCAATGCAATTCTTATCAAAATATTGGATTGGCCAAAAAGTTCATGCAGGTTTTCTGTAACATCTTATGGAAAAACCCAAACGAACTTTTTGGCAAGCCCAGTACCTTGCAGAAATAGAGAAATTTATCCCCAAATTCAAATGAAATCTCAAGCGACCACAAATATCCAACAAAATCTTGACAAAGAACAAAGTTAAAAGTCTCACCCTTCCTGATTTCAAAACTTACTACAAAGCTGCAGTAATCAACATAACATGGTACGGGCATAAAGACAGACATATAGACCAATAGAATAGAGAGCCCAGAAATAAACCCCTGCATATATAGTCACATGATTTTAAACAGAAGTTCTAAGACCATTCAAAGAGGAAAGGACAGTTTGTTTGTTTGTTTGTTTTCAACAAATGGTGCTGGGAAAACTGTATATTCACCACAAAAAAATAAAATTAGATACTTACCTTATGCCATACACACAGATTAACTCGAAGTGGGTAAGAAAATCTAAATGTAAGGGCTAAAACTATAAAACTCTTCGAAGAAAACACAGAGAGAAAGCTCATGATACTGGATTTGGCAAATGATTTTTGTGGCTATGACACCAAAAGCACAAGTAACAAAAGAAAGAAAATAGATAAATTGGACTTCGTCAAAATTTAAAACTGTGTGCATCAAAGGACGCGGTCAAAAGAGTGAAAAGGCAAGCCACAGAATGGGGGTAAATATTTGCAAATCATGTATCTGATAAGGATTAACATCTAGAATATATAAAGAACTCCTACAACTCAACAACAACAAAAACAACGCAATTCAAAAATGGTCAAAGGACTTGAATAGACATTTCTCCAAAGAAGATATACAGATAGCCAATAAACACACAAAAACATGCTCAACATCAGTAGCCATTAGGGAAATCCAAATTAAAGCCACAATGACACACCACTTCTCACCCATTAGAGCAACTGTTATAAAAACAAAACGAAAACAGAAAATAACAAGCCTAGTAAGGTAGTGGAGAAATTGGAACCCTTGTGCATTGCTGGTGAGAATATAAAAGGGTACAGCCACTGTGGAGAACACTATGGCAGTTCCTCAAAAAATTAAACATTGAATTATCAGCAATTCCACTCCTGGGTATATACCCAAAACAGTTGAAATCAGGAATTCAAACAGATACAGGTACACCAATGTTCACAGCAGCATTATTCACAATAGCAAAAGGTGGAAACAACCCAAATGTCCTTTGACAGATTAGTAAATAAACAAAATACAATGGAATATTATTTAGCCTTTCAAAGGAATGATAATTATGAAACATGATACAGCATGAATGAACCTTAAAGATATAACGCTAAGTGAAATAAGCCAGACACGAAAGGACAAATATTGTATGATTCCACTTATATGAAGCACCCAGAGTAGTCCAATTGACAGAGACGGAAATGGTGGTTGCCAGGGGCCAGATGGGTGGAGGATGGGAAGTTATTGTTTAGTGGGTATGGAGTTTCAGTGTCAGGAAGATGAAAGGGTTCTGGAGATGGATGGTGGTGATGTTTGCACAACAATGTGAATGTATTTAATCCCGTTGAACTGTGCACTTAAAACGGTTAAAATGATTTTATATTATATTTTACCACAATTTAAAAAAATTCCCAGGGAATCCAGATGAAAAAAATGAGCAGCCTGGGAGAGAATGGAGAAGGGTGGCTCCTTGGAGGAGCAGAGGGTCTTCACAGAGGGAGTGACTGCAGATTGGCCGGGGAAGACTGAAGAGCGCTTGTCAAAGGCTCAGAGTTGGGTCTGGTTATGGGAAAGAAATGTTTGCAAACCATATGTCTGATAGGAGTTAATATCCAAAATAAACAGGGAAGTCGTACAACTCAACAGCAAAAAACCCAAATAACCCAATTAAAAAATGGGCAAAGGATCTGATTACTTTTCCAGAGAAGATGTATGAATGGCCAACAGGTACTGTACATGAAAAGATGCTCAACACCACTAATAATTAGGGAAATTCAAGTCAAAACCACAATGAGATATCATCTCATTCTTGTCAGAACGGCTATCATCCAAAAGACGAAGCTAACAGAAGCTGAGGCGGAGAAAAGGGAACCCCCGTGCACTGTTGGTGGGAATGTAAATCGGTGCAGCCACTATGGAAAACAGTATGGAGGTTCCTCAAAAAATTGAAAATAGAGCTACTGTGTGATCCAGCAATTCCACTTCTGGGCATGTATCTGAAGAAAACTAAAACACTATGTCAAAGAGCTACCTGCATCCCCGTGTTCACAGCAGCATTATTTACAATAGCCAAGACATCAACAGGCCAGTGCATAAAGAAGTTGTAAGATATATATGTATATGTATTTGTGACAACATGGATGGACCTTGAGAGCATTATGCTAAGTGAAATAAGTCAGAGAGAGAAAGACAAATACTTATGGTCTCACTTATATGTGGAATCTAAAACAACAAAAACAATCAAACTCATAAGAAAAGAGATCCCATTTGTGGTTAACTGGAGTGGTGAGTGGGAGGAGGGGGAATTGAATGAAAGTGGTCAAGAGGCACAGACTTCCAGTTATCAGAGAACTAAGCGCTAGGGATGTAATGTGCAACATGATGAGTATAGTTAACACCACTGTACGGTATACAGGAAAGTTGTTAAGAGGGTAGATCCTAAGAGTTCTCATCCCAGGAAGAGAAACTTTTTTGTGTCTGTATGAGACGATGGATGTTAAGTAAACTTATTGTGGTCAGCGTTGCATGATATTTGTGAGTCAAATCATTATTCTGTACAACCTAAACTTACACAGTGCTGTATGTCAATGATAATCTCCATAAACTGGAAAAACCCCAGTAGGATCTGGTTAAGATACATGTGGAGGGTACAAAGAGGCCTGGTCTGGCAGGCAGATCACGGCTCGCTGGGAG
>NW_006784184.1:1026259-1061665 GCF_000442215.2 Lipotes vexillifer | reverse complement strand
GCGGGGGTGGGGGGGAGGGGGTGAATCAGCAGGAGGGCTGCTTGGTGGTGGCTGGGAGAGACCAGGCAGGCACGTGCCAGGAAGAGGAAGCATTGCCGCTGTGTTATCAGAGTGGTCTGGCAGAGAAAGAGCAGGAAAAAGGAGACAGGGAGAATGGCCAGGACCCTGCTGAAGCCACCAAGCCCAAGGTATCAGGGTTTGGGCTAGGGGATTGGTAGGCGTGGGAAAGAGAGGCCCTGGTGAATCTTTGCAGCCGGGCACGATCCCCACCTTCTCCTCGTGGCCGCCAGTGGTCGTCCGGGCCGTCCACAGTGAAGAGCAGAGGGTCAGACCTTTGAAAATGTGAGTCAGATGTGTCTGAGGGATAGAGAGAGGGTTTATCTGGGGGAATCTCTCCAGATTATGGTCTAGTAGTTGAGAGTTGGATTAGATGATAACTAGGGCTTGAGTATGAATTTCTCAGTTCCTACCATAGCCAGGCACTCTGGAAGGCAAACAAACACAACAGTGACCAAGATGACAGGCATCTGCTCTCACGTGGCTTCCTGCCCTCGGTCTGTGTCATCCCTGTTTCAGTGAGCTCACCTGTGCCAAAGCGCCTGGCTTAATACCTGGTGTAGAGTAGAGGCTTAAAATGACGCCTGTTGTTTTCACTGCTTCTCATGGTTCTAGGTGTCCCATCAAGTCATCCTTCATCACTTTGTCACTGCTCGTGTGTGCTCTTTGCACACACACCTCTTTCCCCCCCGCTCTTTCTGGGAGCTGTAAAGCTAATCCCGGATCAGCCACAGGCACGAGCTCACCAGGCGTGAAGCGGGATTGACGTTGCCTAGCAACTGGGGAAATAGCTCCTGTGGGCCCCACAGGGGCTCCAGAACCTCATCCCCGGGGCACGTGGGAACAGAAGAGCTTCAGTTGAAATAAATACACAAACAAACCAAACTGGTCCCCAAACATCACACTTCAGGCGCCTGAGTCTCAGGGGAATGATGTTATGTGCATCCTGCTTAACCACCCTTTCAAGCTCCAACACGTCCCTACAAGGGTCAGATAGGAGGGATGAGCAATCAGGGTTGGAAAACTGTAAACCCTGCGCACAGAGATTCACACACACACACACACACACACACACACACAGAGCGATGTAGAAATGCACATGCACACACACTTGGCGCTGACTTCCTGTTCCCTCCGTCAGCGCTGAGTCAGGGGAGCTGGTTGTATGTCAGAGGCCATCAAGCATCCTGCGTGTTTGGATCAGTGAATGAGGACAAAAGTCACTCAGGTCAGCGATGTTATGCAACCCTGTGTGATGGATGCCTGCTCCCCTTCCTTGTCTTTCTCCATCACACACACTGCACTAGGTGGGAAACGTCAGCACGCGAAAGACAGAAGGCTGCTGTCGGCCATACCGCGTGGGGAGGCGGCGGGTGTTCAGGAGCTAGCTCATGTCTGCAGCCACGGGTAGTCCTGGTTTGCTTGTGGAGGTGCTTCAGGGGCTCCATTCCTGTAGAGGGATGATTTTAGGGTCATGAGAGATTTTTCAGCGGGATAGCTATGCTGAAGAATTTTCTGCCAGATTGCTAGGTCAGAGGCAGGAGTAGGGCAGAGTGAGTGATGCAGTGACCCCGTAAGGATTGCTTTGCCCCCCTTCCCCCCATGCGTGGAAGTTGGCATGGTTAAAAGCCTAGAAAACAAGGCCTGGAGAGATGAAGTCTCCATCTGTAGGTGATCACTCGTCCCACCAGGAGGACAGTGAGGTTGGCTGGGCTTTCGTACTGCAGGTTAGTGTAGTGGGCCCTGGGGCAGTTTGGCGGGGAATGAGTCCTGGGTCTGCCCCTCACTGGCTAGGTGGCCCAAGTCCTCCTAAGGGTAGTGAGACTCGTGATGCCTCGTAGGGTGGGTGTGGGAGATATTGAGGGTGTGAGCGTGGTTCAAAGCCCAGACCCCGGAGCCCTGGTAACTTTTCCCACTCTGAAGACCTAGCTTTGTGTGAGCTTTCATACTTCCGGATCCACAGCCGCTCGCCTCGGTGCCTTTGTCTGGTAGAATATCATCAGCTATCCTGTCCCTCAGTCTCTGGCCTTGACTGTTTGACTCTCACTTGATCACTTCCTGTCTTTTGGCAGGTCCTTTACGTCACCATCCCTGCCCCCCGCCCACCCATCATTGTTCTGACCCTGTAACCAACTCCTAGCTTGTTAGAAAATTCTCAAGCCCCAAGCCTACATATAACGTTTATAAGATAACTTAATATTGGCCAGGTTTTAAAAATTATTAACCCAATTCATATATGCTTAGACTCAGTGCTTTTACTCCTTCAGTCATAATTTGAGTCTTGGGACTGGGCTAGAGCCAGGGTTTCTGGTTCTGATCTTGTAACATTTTCCTCCTGCAGACTTGAGGTAGGAATTAGGGTGACCCTGAGTGAATTGTGAGCCAGAGCTAATCCAGGATGAATCTGAAATGAAAAGGGGTCTGTAAAAGTGATCATCTCCCCATTCTTACTTCCAGTTCACTCTGAATTTCACTCCAGTGTGGCTTTACCCTCACCACTATATTGAAATGGCTTTTGCTAAAGTCAGTAATATGTGCTCTATCTAATGGGCATCATTAAATTTTTTGGACTGTTGTGTATTTCAATACAAACATATCTATTCAAAATATAAGATAGGTCTAATTATTCAAAGTTCCAGTGGCTGAGGTTATCACAAGCATTAGAAAGAGAACGCATACTTCATAACAAACGTGAGCTTAGGCACAGTTTTACATAGACTATTTTACCTTCAGGAAATCCAGAATCTCTAGAAATTATTAACATTATAAAGAGGTTGATTTTTATAAGTGTTTCCCCTCAACTTTGGCTAAATGCACCCACATTAAAATACTGGCAGTGTCTTTGATCCTGAAGCAGAACTGTATAGCGTATAGACTTGCTTTAAACCTTACTCAAGAATGATATTTATGCAAAGCTCTCAGTGAGATATACACTCATATATGTCAGGAAGATAGCATTCTCAATTTTCCCACTCCCAGGTAATGTTAACCAGACTAAAAAGTAAGCAGAACCAATGCTATTATATATGTCCTTTTGCTGGGAAATTTGTCAAGTAATGAGGTCACATTCAGGAAATAATCCTCAAAAATATAAATTCTTATACAAAATTTCTCTAAGTAAAGCCTCTTTCAAATTCTTCAGTTGACAGCGATACTTAAAACTCTTTAACTGTAAACGCTTAGCTTTTGCAATGTTTTGATTTTTTCCTGAACCTTGAACATTCCTAAGTGCCGTTAAATATATCATCTTCTGTTTCTTCCTAAAGAACTAACGTTCTCAGAAGGATCATTATCATTGCCCTCATCGGATTCAGAATTGATCCCTTCAGCTATTTGGTTCTGGGGCGAGAATTGCCTGGTTGATGAGCTCGACCACCTTTGTAGGAAAAATGCCTTCTTCCCCATCTGATCTTCCTCCTTGGTCACCTCCGAGTAACATTCCAGGAAGGCAGCTGTGTTCTAGTCTTAAAGGCGTCTGTTAGAGACCTCTCTCTAGATGACGCTGAGCTTCCACTTTGAGTAGAAGCATCTAGATCAGTGCCGGGTTTACCAGTTTATTATAAAGGATACACGTGGGAACAGCCGAATGAAACGGAAGAGCTGCATAGGGCAAGGTGGGGAGGAGTTTCCACCCCGCATGTCCACGTTCCCCAGCCTGGAGGCTCCACACCACTCATTTCCCCTTTCTTGTCCACATGGGGTTTTCACACCACTGACCGCTCCCTCCTGGGACACTCTGTTGCCTTCTGTGACACCACACGCTCTGGTTGGCTTCCTGCTTCTCTGGCCATTTATTCTCTGTCTCCTTTGATGGATCTTCTCCTTCTGCCCAGTCTTTTTTTTTTTTTTTTGCGGAGCACAGGCTCCGGACGCGCAGGCCCAGCGGCCACGGCTCACGGGCCCAGCCGCTCCGCGGCACGTGGGACCCTCCCGGACCGGGGCACGAACCCGCGTCCCCTGCATCGGCAGGCGGACTCTCAACCACTGCGCCACCAGGGAAGCCCCAAAATATTCTTAACGTGGCCTCTTAGGTCTTGAATGATCCCACTCCTGGTCATGTCTTCGGGCCTCTGGCTTTCTTTCGGGTTCTTGAATTTACCATGTTTCTATCCATCTCAGAGCCTTCTCACATCCACTCCCTCGTCAGTTGTGCCCCTTTTATACGCTCGTGTGGTGACATGGAGTTTCCCTTCGTGGCTCTTATCACAGTTGGCACTAAATATTTGTGAAATTATTTGTTTGTTGTCTGTTCCTCCCACCGAAATGTCCCTTAAAGCCAGTCACGTGTCTCTTTTGTTCAACTGTTCATCCCTGATGCTGAGCAGAGTTTTTTTTACTCAGTAAATACTTCTTGAAGCACCGAATAAACCAGTGAGGGGATGAGGGGATGGGAAGACCCTGGCATCCGGCTTTTGCCTGAACCTCAAAGTGGTTGTTCGGGTTGGTGCCTCTGGATAGAAGTGAAGCCTGTCTTTCCTCCAGATGTGGATTGTAGACTTCACAGGGGGCACTGTCTGTATTAAGGTCTTTGGGCATCCCCGAGGACAGCACTGTGTGTGCATAAGCTTGGTGGCAACTCCGTGAGCCTACAGGGTGTCCAGCTTGGTTCCATTGTGAGGAGGGAGATTGTGTCATTGCTTCACTTTGACAAGTAATGAATTGGTAGCATGATGCTGTGAAAAGAGCAGAATTCAGGCTCAAGCAACAAATAAACTTGGGTCTGAATCCCAGTTCACCAGCCTATTATCTTGTAAAATCAGACTAGTTATTTAACTTCTCCAAGCCTCCAGGTTGGGTACCTGTGTCATTGGGTTTTTGTGAGAATTAAATGATATAATCCATGCTAAGTGCCCAGGTCAGCACTCAGAAGGTCAGGGTTTGGCACATGGAACTGGTTAGATGATGCTGTTGTTGTGCTTTGTTATCAGTGGTCCCAATTCTCTAATAACAAACAATTATTAGATAACGGTTAATAATAACGAGTTGACCTTGGCTGGGGTGTTTCCTCGAGCTGTAAGAGCATCATCTTTTTTTGGACCAGATGATCTCTGTAGTCTCTCCAGCTTTAAGATTCAGTGATTCAGGGAGCTTTGAGGACTCATGCATTCTGGAACTCTTTGAAACACTTCCATGGGTGGGGTAAGGATCATTTCTCTTTGCAGCCGTGCTCAGTTAGTTGGATTGTCCTGGGAGATACGCAGGAATGACACACAGGGGAGGGGAAAGTCCCGGCCACTCGGGCTTGGTCCTGCCTGGAACCTGGTACTTGTGGGTGGGACTAGAGACAGATGTGTCATGGCAGCCACATCATGAACATCTTACTGGGGATGATGGCAGGAGAGGAACCAGAGAAGCAGGATGACCTGAATTTATTTTCTTGGAAAGAAGATTTTGTTGGCAAAACTCCTGCTTTGCCTCATAAATGGGCAGACAGGCTAACGGAACAGGAGTAATGGGGTTTGAACCACTCCCTTGCTGCTGGCCAAGCCCAAGAACATCATCTCTAAGACCACGGACCTTGGCTCCAACTCTCACTTGCCTTCTTCAGAGGTCCTGGCGGTCCTCCTGCCTCTTTGGTGGATCTGCCATTAATCTGATACATGTGGACTCTGAATCCATTTGGATGAAATATGTGGGAGGGAAAGAAAAGAATGCAGAAAAGGTCAGACTTTAAGTGGGAAGAGATGGGGGCGAAGAATGGAGGTATCCCTGTGTAACAGATAGGATTCTGTCCGGTGGAGTGACAGAAAACCCCAAGTTAACAGTGGTTTAAGCAAGATGAAGGTTTATTTGTCCCACGTATGAATGTTAGGAGGCGGATTGTAGTGTATTGTGGCTCCACAGTGCTCAGGACCAGACTCCTTCTATGACCCTCTTCTGCCGCCTTCAGCGTGAACCTCGCAACTTGTGGTCCAGGCTGCTTTGCACATACGCATTCTAGGCAGCTGGGAAAGGAAAGAGGAAAGAGGAGAGGGGGAGGGCACACGCCTTCTCTTTAACGGCACCTCCCAGACATTGAGCACATTGCCTCGACTTATATCCCGCTGGCCAATATTCAGTCACGTGGCCTCATGCAGCCGCAGAAAGGCTGGGAGATACGGCTTTATTCTGAATGGCCACGTGCTGGCCTAACTTTTGTGGGTTCTGTCACTGAGGAAGAAGGTGAGAACAGCCCGAAAACAAGAACGGCCCCTGTAGAGTGATGTCATAAGAATAGGCACAGTCAGCCTCGGGCGTCGGCTCTGGAGCCAGGCAGCCAGACCTGCCTGGAATCTTGATTCTGCAGATGCTAGCTGTGCAACGCTGGCGCATTCCTGAATCTCACTGAACGTCAGTCTTCTCTTCTGTAAGTCACACTAATAACAGCATCTTCAGAGAATTATCACCAGAATTAATCGTGGTGATGTTTGTTAATTGCCTGGTATCCTTCCTGGCAAGCAGTTGGAGCTTACGATAACTGTTAATGATGACCCTGTGTGTTTTGGATGGGGATACTCCCCAGGGATGTCCTTTTCCTTTGGCCCAACTGGAAATGAGATTTGTAGCTGGCTGTCATCCTTCTTGTGACCATGACCCACACCCTTCAGAAAGGCCATCATTTTCTCTTTAGATAGATCGGTCTCTCGCTTGGATTTTGAGTTCCTCTGGAAGCCAAGATCTCCTGGACAGAATGGAGCCCTGACGTTTCAAAAGTCATAGCTTACAAGAGGAAAACATCAGTGAATTCCCTCTTTAAGAGTGCTTCATTCCCTCAAACATGCATTTAATTTAGGCTTAATAAAGCAAGTATTGAATAACTGCGTATTAAAACATATCTGTGGCTTGGGGTGTGCCTCCATTTCCGTCTCCTCCTCCCCCTACTACCTAGTGGTCAATGTTTGTACTTCTCCAAAAAGATTTTTATTAATTGCTATTCATTGCAGGAAAAGAACATGCCAAAGGCTACTCCTTCCACCTCTGTCCCAGTGATGAGCATACCCCAGCCCGTGCCCCTAAAATACAAGGCGTGTGGTAAACTTGGATGTCTGCTGGATGGCTCTCTCTTGTGGGCTGTGCATCTGGCCCAGGTGCTGTGCCTGCAGCTGGACTGAGGCAGGGCTGGGCTCTGTATGTTTCCTTTGCACAGGACCAGCAGTGTCAGGTGTGAGTTCTGATCCAGTTGGAGGGTAACTGAATGATACTTGACATTTATGCAGAGTTTTGCAATTCATAGAACATTTTCCTATGTCAGTATAAATAACAAGGACAATACCAACCACTTATTGAATATGTATTCTAAGTATTTCGTATACATTGTCTCTAAATTTTACCATCCAGCATGATGGGCATTATATACCAGTTTTACAGATTAGTAAACTGAGGCTCCGAGAGTAGAGATGGCTCAACAAGGATGCAAGCTCAAAGGAGGCAATTCTCAAAAGAGGCAAACTTGGGGCTCAAATGATTTTCCTGATTCCACGATACCTTCTTACCTCTTAAGGGAGCAAAGTAGAATAAAGAAGAAAAGGACAGACTGGGGCCATACAAGCGCTACCTGGAAGGTAACATTTTAGAACCACAGCCGAAGAGTCCCTGCAGAAAGATTCTACATGTTCTAAACAGCCCAGGAGCCACTCATTCTTTTGCTGTCTCCCAGGCTCCTTTCGAGCTGGGGTGAGGAGGGCAGCTGTCTCTGACGGTTACTGGCTAGGAAGGCTGGAGAGAGAGATGCTGTCTTCAGGCAGGACAGCTGAAGCTCAGCACCGCTGGCAGGTGGCCACATCAGGAGGCGCTGGCGGGACACCTGATTATTATTGACAATAATGCCTTTTCTTTTCCCTGTTTCATGTTACAGTTTCCTTGGCCTCTTTCATTCTCCAGTTGTTTCTCTTATGGTGAGATTCATACTTCTTAAACATCAATACATATGCTTTTTCCTATAATTTTTATAAAACAGTTTCAAAATGCATTATCAATATTACTAGTAACATAAAAACTACTGAGTAGCATTTAATATTTCTGTTATCATTTAGGTGTGCTGTGCAGTTGGGCTATTTTGTGTTTTTGATGTTCAATTTTATGGCTTGTTTTCTTTTCCTGTTTGCTTTAATTGTATTGTTTTTATATCTAAAGCACTTACTTATTTTTTAAATTTAATTTTTATTTTATATTGGAGTCTAGCTGATTTACAGTGTTGTGTTAGTTTCAGGTGTACAGCTAAGTGATTCAGTTATGCATATACACATATCCACCATTTACTTAAAGTACAAAATATTGAAAAACATATGCTCAGAAGATTTCACTCTCATCCATAACTTCTGCAGCCAGTTTTCTTCACGGAACCACTTTCACTCGTGTCTGGATTCTTCTTCTAATTGTTTTTGCAAATATGTGTGTGTGTGTATATAAGTGTGTTTTTCACAGATACTTATCTATTGAAAAGAAGATATTCTTATTTTTTTCCTCATTAAGATAACACAGAATGTTTAATTGTTAAATCAGACTTAACGTGGATCTAAGTCTTACCCAGTTCCAATTTATATATGATACAAAGACACAGGCAAGAGTCACATTCCAGCCAAGCAGTCTTCCTTGGAAGAGGTGCCGGACCATCCATCGCTCTCCAGTGCCTTTTCTCTCCTGCAGGAGGATGTGTTCTGTTTAACGGGCAAAGATTCAGCAACGAACGTGGAATGTTGCTGCTTTGGCGGAGAACTGTGCAGGGTTCCCGCGTGAAGGTTAGCTGATTTCCAACACCGAGGGTAGAGGGGGTGTTTCTGGAAACTCAGTGATGCCATGTGATCACTGTTTGGTCAATGCCGTTTGGAGCACTAGGTGCTCTTCACTGGGTTAAGAGGTTTACAAACGCTGTCTCACTAAATTCTCACAACATTCTTGTGAAGTCAACGTTATGGTCTGTTTTACAAATGAGGAAAATGAGGCTTTGAGGTTAATGCCCGAGGATGCACAGCTGATTAGCGATAGACCCAGGATTTGCCTCTAGTTAGATTCCACTGAGCATGTAACTACTATATAAAATGCAAATAAAGTACTTATCACAGTGAAATACTTTGTAAAGAGCTGAGGGCCTGGAACATAGCAAGTACTCAGTTACTGGTAATTATTGTCTTAAGTTTTGAGCTCACTGGGGGCAGGGATGGACCATTGCATATATATGTATTTTTTCGCCTCCAAGTGTACAGTGCAGGACCAGACCGTAAATGCTTAACAGTCGCTGACCGACAGTGGCTTCAGAAGTAGGACCGTCAGCAGAGAAGGAGCAATGTCACTTGAGTTCAGTGCTAGCTCAAGGCATGCAGTGTGGACATGTTTGGTGACAGTTGACGCTCGCCTTTCCCAGAGGAGCCCAGCCTGCTGGGTTAGAGTCTCAGGCTCTCCTGGGGGATGAAAGAGCCTGGGAAAAGCCGCGAGAAGGAACAAGAAGGTCATTGCCAGCTGTAAAAGTTCTAGGATTTGGTTTCCAAAGAAAAGGGAGAGAAAATGGGCTAACTGAGTTTTCAGATCTCAGTGCATCCAAAGCGACTTTCCTAATTCTTACAACCAGCCACTAACTGGTGAGTCAAGTATGCAGGGGAGAGGCCAGTGTTTAACACCCTTTCGCGGGGAAGTGTCCAAAAATCATTCTGGCGTAATTTACTCTCAATCTTTGTAGGAAAAACTAGGGGCGCTCAAAGGAACACTGCATGTTCGGGCCAGCATTTTCCAGCCTGGTTAGCAGCTCTCCCCCAGTCACAGTTGCCATCCTCTCCCTGTGGTGCCTCCCTCATCCCAGGAGGCTCGGGTCCAGGTCCACCCCCGAGCCATCCGGTCCATCAGCCCGTATTGTGTTTGGTCCGCTCTTCAGCTGAGGGGACCCCCTCAGGAGCCATGATTAGCTCCCCACTAGGGCAAACTCCATTTTTGTCCAGTATGTGGACAGTGGGTCAAGCCAGAAAGCTTGGGTAACCTTGAAGCATCTGCAAGGGCGTCATCCCAGCCCAGCTCTGGGACACCCGCAAGGTCCACCTGGAAAGGACTGATGGGGCTTTGTGAACAGGCCTCCCCGTCTTCATATGCTGACAGCTAGAGGGAGTTAAAAAGATTTCTTTTGGGTTTATTTTGGGGTGGGTTTGAAAGCTCCCCTCTCTTGCTCTGTTTTTCTTTTTAGACAGCTTTGCACAAGGGGCAAGTCTCCTGCCAGAAGGCCTCTTAATGCCCCTCTTTGGGGACTGAATTTATCCGCTCAGCTGTCCCTTGTAAATTTATTCCTGTGTGAGATTTTTCCCAAACCATTCATTCCTCCGCTTAGCTCAGGCATCTGGAATGCAGAAAAAAAAAATACATTTTTCTTTTTCTTTTCTTTTTTTTTCCCAAGAATGTGCTTTTTGTGTGCTGGAGGGGCTGGGCTGGAGAGAAAACAAAACAAACGTGCGCCCCGATACCCATACACACACGGGTGTATGTGGAGGCATGGGGGCCACTCTGGGTTGGTGGGTGGCACAAGGCCCTTGCAGCCAGCGAGGAGGTGTCTGCAACGTGGGCCTCAGGTCCCCAGCCTGGGCCGGCCGGCCAGAGAAACACCTCACTGGGTGTTTCCATGGCAACATCACAGTTTAACTGGAATGGAAAGCCTCGTGCTTTAGAGCCAGGAGCGGCTCTCCAGCTGCACGTGTGCACCAGGCAGGTCCGCGGGGAGGAGGAGGGTGTTGGGAACTTTTACTTTATTTTTCCTTGAGTGATTATGGTCTCTGAGGCAGGTGAGGGCTGTGGAAGGGCTGGAGGTGACATATATGCTTAAAGAATTTGGGTTGCCTTGGGGACAGTGAGAATTTTCCTGCAAGGCATGATCTCTGGGGTGACCCTGCGTCTGGAGCAAACAGAGAAAGGCACGCTGGCGTGAGCAGCTGGCCTGCCGGCCTCTGCGCCCCCAGGATGCTCCTCCTCCCGGGGTATCCCAGCCCCTGGGGATGGTGGAAAATTTATCAGCAGTGGCAGAAGAGTCAGGACAGGAGTTTGCTCCATTTCCTGGAAAGGACCCCGGGGCCTTGGAGCAAAGAGGGTCTGCAGTGAGCATTAAGCACGGGGGGTTAGAGGTCCGGGCTGTGTGCTTCTCCAGCCGCAGGCAGATGGACACCTGTGCCCCAGTTCTGGGTTCCTGTCCATGCCCGCAGCATTTTGTGAGGGCTTCTGTCGAGAACAGCTGCACGGGAGCACAGAGGTCCCTACCCGACCCAGAATCTCAGTTTTCCCTATGGGCTGGCAGACACGTTTTAGAATCAATGAGCCTCCTCCATCTTTTTTTCTGCCTATAGAATATATGTGCCTTTTGGATGCAGGCGCCACTTATATCCCTACAGCACAGGGTAAGATTGGGGGGCTTGCAGTGCTGTGCCGACTTTTCTCACATTCTCAAGGGCCTGCCACCAGTCTGGGAAGCTGAGCTAATTTGCATGGTTATGGTTTTAGGGAGGGATCCCTTCTTCTGTTGTGTGCTTGGAGACCCCCTCCCCTTTATCTGCAGCTGGGTTGATGGGGCTCAAATGACTGTATGCCATGTCCAGGAAGAGGCAAAAGAGAAATGGAAGAGGAAGCCTCTGTCTTTAGGGAGATGGTGGTCTGATGGGGAGTATGGGAGGACCTGGGGGGGCCACACCAGACTGGAGGACAAGTCAGAGAGGAGCAAGGCCCAGGCTTCTCAAGCCTCAAGGTGCATAAGAAGCAGCTGGTCCTCTTGTTAAGGGACCCATTCGTCAGTGTGGGCGTGCTGAGGTTCGGCCTTTCTGACAAGCTCCAAGGTGATGCCAATGCTGCTGGTCCATTGGCTGCCCTTGGGGTAGCAAAGGCTAGAATACTCATCCCATGGGGACAGGAAGGGGGTTTTGCACGGTGGAGAATGGAAGGATAGTCTCAATATGACTTTCCTGCCATTGTCCGCTGACAGGGTGGTAGCTTTCCTTCTGCAAGCCCATCTTTCCTGGTCTTGTCCTCCCACAAACACTAAGCAAAAACCCACAATTCAAACACCAGTTGTCAGTGTCAGTGTGCCACTCCTTGGAATGAATGAGTTTAGGGGCAACTGTAGTTGTTTCTGGAATTGCAGTATCACTTAATGGCTAAGGGTTCAGCCCTTGACGTCCGACAGACCTGGATTTGAATCCTGACTCTGCCACTTCCATAGCTATGCAAACTTGGAGAAGCTACCTGTTCTCTATACACTTAATTTCCTCAACTGTGAGGACTAAATGTAATAATGCATGTGAAGCCCCCAATTTATACTAGCGATTACCATGACTGGTTACTCAGTTATTGATACATGTCAGAAGTTACGAGCTGAGTAGGAGGGAGGGAGACGCAAGAGGGAAGAGATATGGGAACATATGTATATGTATAACTGATTCACTTTGTTATAAAGCAGAAACTAACACGCCATTGTAAAGCAATTATACTTCAATAAAGATGTAAAAAAGAAAAAGTTACGAGCTGGAGACCCACAGGCTATATCTACCCTTTCCCCAGACCCAGATGGGTTTTGTTGGGCCTGTGCAGTATTTTAAATAACATTGACTTAGTTGCCAACATCTTAAAGTTGGGAAATTTCACCTAAAAATCGGAATTGGGGGCTTATGTTGAAAAATCATTAGCTCTGACAAACCTGGCACCGATTTCTTGCACGGGAACAGTCGCCTAGTGGCGGGGCTGAGCGGGGGCTGGCAACTTTCCATGGGGTCCATGCCTCCAGCTCACCACCGTCAGCCCCGTCCTCTCGTTTGCATTTTCTCCTCCCTGTGGGCACGTGCCCTTGGGTCCCCACCCCTGTAGGGCCCCTTCTGACTCTAGAATTCTAGTTACTTTGGCTCACTGATGTGTAATAGGGGCTCTTACGGAACTCAGCAAGTTAAGGGGTACCTTGCCAGTGACACACCTACTGCTGAAATGAAAGAACCCTGGGGGCCTCTTCTTTGCCGTCCAACAGAGCGGCCGCCTTTACTGCTGTCAGGAGTACCTCGGGGCCAGAACCGTCTGGCTCTAGAAAGCCTCCTTCACCCATCACTGACCCCCGGTCATCCCAGTAGCCTGTCTTCCTTGTCTCTCCCCAGAGTCTAAAGTGCTCTGACCTTGGCCTTGCAGTTTGCGTATGTGCTTCTCTTGCCCGGGTGCTGACGTCTGGGTGATATGTGAGCATCCTCACGCTCTCGTTGGACTCTTGCTTTTTTTTGCGTCTCCAGAGCTCCCTGGACCTAGTGCCTGTGAACTTTGCTCCTGGAGTTAACGGCAGTGCTAGACTCTGCTGCTGGCCATGGCCCGGAAGTACTCCTGGTGCCCGTGTGGGAAGGGCCATGATGGGAAGGAGGCTTCTGGTTTGCTCTTTCTCTTAATCTCCCAGCTTTTAATGTTTTACGGGCCAGAGGTGGAACTACATGGCAGAGAGGAGGTGAAGGCACAGAATGAAGATAAAAGCCCTGAGCCTTTGATTCTTTTCTTCACGGGCCCTTCGGTGGACCCACAAGTTCATGGAAATTCCGTGAGCGCTGAGGCCTAGGCAAGTCCCATAAAGCGCGTGAGCCCTGGAGAGGCGCTGGCCTGGGTGCGAGGACTTCCCAGGGCCTGAGGTCTGGGAGGGACCGCTTGGCTGTTTCTGTGGGTGGATGGGCTTCTCTGATCCTTCGTGAATAACCCTGCCTGAGTTCTGGCCTCTTCCCCACAGCTTCCACCCTCGGAGTAGGGGATTTCAGGAGTGCCGTGGCTACTGGCTCTGTGAACAGTGAGAAGGAGGTGTGGCCGCCCTTTGGAAAGGTGACTGAGGACTCTTATTTACCAAATTCTCCAACTCTGGGGACAAATGCTCATGAATGTTAGTTCGTAGGTTTGTGAGTGGCGGTGGATTAGGGACTTGGCAAACGAGCTTTGACGTTGTTGCCATAAGCTCTAGAAAGTGGGCACAGAGCAACAGAGCATTTTCACAAGAGCTGAGGAAACTACTCGTTTGTGCAGAATCGAGCTTGCTAGTCAAGTCCCTTCAACCAACTTACCAGGAGAGCCAGAAAAATCAAATTTATTTTCTAGAATATGGAGCACCTTTAGAGAATCTGCTCGCGTTCAGTGATGTAAAGACAGCTCGCCTGGAGCAGAGGCCGGGGTACATCCCCTGCACATCTGGGCACGAGCGGCCTTTTCCTCTCCAAGTGTCCAGCTGTCCAGGCTTGTGCAGACAGGCCTCCCGGGGGCTGATGGGATTTAAACCTGGTGGCCCGAGGCTGACCCAGAAAGAGGCTGCTCGGCCCCCCTGCATCTCTCACGGCCCCATCTGCCTGAGTCTGTTCCCTACAGAGGCCAGGTTTCTTCACAGCAGATCACCCGAGGCTGCATCCTTTTCCACCACAAATCTGCAGCAGCAGCATCTGGAGCTCTGCAAATGCAGATCCACTGAGTCAGAGCCTGGAAGGGGCCGGGATGGCACTGCTAACAAGCGCCCCAGTGACTCTGAGCTTCAGAACCACCAGACTCACACGTGGACTTCACAAACTCACACGGAGAAGGTTTCTCATTCCTCCACTTAAAACAGTCTTTCTTAGTGTCTCTGATTAGAGTGGAGGACTTCCAGGAACCTAGTGCCAAGCCCCAGAGGGGACAGGCCGTGAGCTCCCTAAGCATCCCATGCAGCCTCAGGTCCTCCATCCAGGGCCTCGTTACCTGGGACGCCTGCTGCCAGGGAGCGTCTATTACCAGCTCTAGATATCCTTCCCATTAGGCACCAATTGCTTTCTTTAAAGGCTTGACCTGAATGTCCCCTGGTTCCAAGTGGAATGCATTTTCACTTAAAACCATCAAATGTTGGCTCTGAAGGGAATTTAGAGACCTCTTCCAGAGCCCCCATTATTATAAATGAGAAATTATAGGTTGGAAACAGACAGAAAATGCTACGATGATATATCCCTGAATCCCCATTCGAGGAGTTTCATGGAGAGAGGGACTTAGGAGAAGAGCAATCAACTAGGAACAAAACCATTCTCCCTAGAGGCTGAACCACTTCACATTCCCACCAGCAGTGCAGGAGGGCTCCCTTTTCTCCACACCCTCTCCAGCATTTATTGTTTCTAGATTTTTTGATGATGGCCATTCTGACCGGTGTGAGATGATACCTCATTGTAGTTTTGACTTGGCGTTTCTCTAATGATTAATGATGCTGAGCATCCTTTCATGTGTTTGTTGACAGTCTGTATATCTTCTTTGGAGAAATGTCTATTTAGGTCTTCTGCCCACTCTTGGGCACATACCCTGAGAAAACCATAATTCAAGAAGAGTCATGTACCAAAATGTTCATTGCAGCTCTATTTACAATAGCCAGGACATGGAAGCAACCTAGGTGTCCATCAACAGATGAATGGATAAAGAAGATGTGGCACATATATACGGTGGAATATTACTCAGCCATAAAGAGAAACGAAATTGAGTTATTTGTAGTGAGGTGGATGGACCTAGAGTCTGTCATACAGAGTGAAGTAAGTCAGAAAGAGAAAAACAAATACCGAATGCTAACACATATATATGGAATCTAAGAAAAAAAAAAAGGTCATGAAGAACCTAGGGGTAAGACGGGAATAAAGACACAGACCTACTAGAGAATGGACTTGAGGATATGGGGAGGGGGAAAGGGTATTAAGCTGTGACAAAGTGAGAGAGAGGCATGGACATATATACACTACCAAACGTAAAATAGCTAGCTAGTGGGAAGCAGGCGCATAGCACAGGGAGATCAGCTCGGTGGTTTGTGACCACCTAGAGGGGTGGGATAGGGAGGGTAGGAGGGAGGGAGACGCAAGAGGGAAGAGATGTGGGAACATATGTGTATGTATAACTGATTCACTTTGTTATAAAGCAGAAACTAACACACCATTGTCAAGCAATTATACTCCAATAAAGATGTTAAAAAAAAAAATCATGCTCCCCAAATCCAGCTGTTGCCTGGGGAGAGATGACCTCTAGTTTCCTGAGAAGCCTTTTAAAGGGGGGATGGCCACCAGGCAGGGATTCGGAAACGTGTCCTTCCCAGGCTCTCCTGTCGGCTCAGAGAGAACAACTCGCCTGGCTCTACCCTGCCTGAGCAGACTCTTCATCCAGACACGCTCCAGCCCCTAACTTGCATGCGGTACGGTTTATTCCGTAAACAGTAAGTGCCAGTTATGTGCTGAGCTCTACTCTAGGCCCTAGGATATGCCATTAACAGGAAAGATGGGAGCTACTTTCACCGAGCTTACACGCTAATTCTAAACTTCCTTAGTTCAGTTTCTGTATTTTTAACTGTCCAGTGCCTGCCTTGGGAGAACGTTTTGATGCTTGGATTTTTGAGAAGGAATAATTCACTCATTTTCTCATTCTGGGGATATTCACAGGCAGGACTGCAGTGTCAGGCCTTCAGTGCACCCAGTGGGCTAAGTGCTGCTTCAGGTGCTGGGGATTCGAGTGTGTACAAGGCAGACACGGTCCCTCTCTCCTTCTCGCAAGGAGCTTGCAGTCAGGTGTAGAGAGATGGGAAATCAATAGATAAAGAGCAGGGTAATTATGGTGGTGAGTGACTGGGAGGAAGGGGTGACAAAAGGGGTTGCATCTGAACGGAGATTTGAATGAGAAAAGGAGCCTGTGCAGAAGTAGGACAGAGAACAGCACATACACAGAGGCCGGAGCAGAGAGAAGGGGAGAGGCAGGGGGCTGGACCACACGGACCACAGGGGGCCTTGCTGGTGGAGGTTGGGGTTTAAGCTACAGGGACGTGATCTGATTCACATTGTTAAGCGGTCCTCTAGTTGTATTGAAGAGAAAGGAGGTGGTGAGGTGAGGAGGAAGGCGGGAAGTCTGTTGGGAGGCACTGCAGTCACACGGGCAGGAGACGACAGAGGCAGGAGTGGAGGTGGAGAGCTGGCGTCAGGCAGGATGTGTTTTGGGGGAACGACTGGAAAGATTTGAGGCTTGAGGGCTTCTTGCATGAGAACCCTTTGGAAAGCACGAAATATGTAAGGGAAGCTTAGTATTTTCTAGAGTCACTTTGTGAGCTTCAGAAGGGCGGGTGCCGTGTCTACTGTATGCACCACTGTGTACGGTACAGGCTCACAAGTAGATGCATGGCAGACATTTCCTGAATGAGGAAGTGAGAGGAGTGGTGATCAATGTGGACATTTCCTTTTTAAAAGCGAGATTAAATTAACCCAGAAGAACTAGCATAAAATGAGGTCCATGTATCTTAACGTGTTCTCCTTGATGAGTTTCACTCTGGTTTTCTGTGGCCGTGTTACCAAGTTCTGGCTCGTGTTTCAAGCTATTTCTCTTCTCTGCCCGTGACCAGACTAAAATGTGACCTCTCGAGTCTTGGTGGATGGGGCTTCTGATGTGGAGCCGTTAGAACCCTCCGGTCACTGATCATTAAGAGGGCATCGTGAGCGCAGCTGGTGTCCCAGCACCTCCACGCTCCGGCCGAGGGCATCCCATGAATGAAGGCAGGAAGGAGTTGCTGAGTTAGCTATTAATCCAGTTTGGACTGAAGGTTTCTAGGAAGAGCAAAGGGCTACAGTGGGTCTCCAGCTGTCTGGATAGAGCAGAGATCTGGGCTGGAGAAAGGGGCCAGGGAGGACTTGAACCAAGGGAAGGTTGGTGCATACTGGAGAAAAATGACTCAAAACTAGGCAGTGGGGAAAAGAGATGCTGGGCGTTCCCCCAGTGCAGTGCTCAGCGCACTCCCTTGACCAGCGCTCCACCGCCTTGACTGTTTCTCAGCTCTGATGGGGCAGGGGTTAGCTGATAGATTTTTGTTTGGTAGAGATGCAAATAATTGCTGTTGGAGGGAAAGATGACCACAAAGGTTATTACGGTTTGTGACCATGTGAGACATTAGCCAGTTTAGGTTTTAACCTAGTGATCTTATCCTACCTCTTCTTTATTCGACTGCCTATACAAAAATCAAACTTTTCAAATTGTCATTTGCAGCAGTTTGAAAGTCTTACTGCTCCCCTCATTGCTTGATGGATTGTATAAACTCTGTGCCACGTCTTCATTTTATATTGCATGAGAGTCATCATGTCACCTCTTTGAAAATGGCCTTTGTGTCATCTCTTCTTCTGAAGCTGTATCATTTCCTGCCCTCACCCGGTACCCCCTCCTCTCCCTGCCCCTTCCTAGGCAAGGAGGTGGGTACGACAGCGTGCCTGTCTGTTCACCGTGTATGGAGGGAGGTGGTGTTTAAACACGGCACTGAGGATACAAACACACATGGTGGACAATCCGTTTAGGTTTCCATTTGCCAAGTTGTTCCAGGGTCCGGGGTTGCCAACTCGGGAACCAGTGACTCATTCTGAATGGAAACCCTGTACAGCAAAGTGAGGCTCCATTCTACCCCCGACTGGGCTGCCGTGACCCCACCTACCCGGCACTGTCTTCCCCCTTTTCATGTGCCCATGGGAACCTGGACTTTACCTACATAGGGGTTTCCTCATCAGACCTTGCAAAGTTGCCAGGTGAGGTGGAGGGAAAACAAAGGTGGCTCTTGAAGCCGCAGGAGCTGGCCTTACATCCTGACGCTCCTAGGGTGTGCAAAGGGCTGAGCTGAGGGGCAGGTTGAGGTGAAGCAGGAACAGTCTGCGGTTTGTCAGGAAAGGAGCAAGAGGGTAAGTCCATGTTAGTGTTGACTGCCCTTGGGCAGCCTATGACTGCATAAATGCCTTGTAAAACGGCGTGGAGAAGCCGTGTCTGTGGAAGTGGCAGATGTCTGGGGACCAGGAGTCCTCCCACACCTGGCAAAGCCACGAGCAGCGCAGCGTGGAGGGTGCAGGAGCCGTGGGTGGAGATGGGGGTGGGGAGGGAGAAGAGAGCAGGCAGGGCATAACCCCGTCACCCTCACCTGTGTCCCATCTGGTGCATTTTGCCTCTGCTTCCACGTGCCCTGTCAGGATGGCAATGACAGCTCATTCTTTGTTCCAGGTGAAGTAGGAAGAACTTCACATACATCACTCAATCTTCACAGCCGCCTTATGGAATAAGTATTATTATTATTATCACAGAAGAGATCACTGAGCTCAGAGAGGTTGAGCAATTTGCCTACAGGCACACAGCAGGCAAGGGGCAGAGACAGGACTCGAGCCCTGGTCTGTTTGGCTCCCCAGCACCTTATTACTATGTTATACTTGACCCTTCAGGTTAGATGGCGAACTGGGTTGTGAAAAAAGATTAATAAGGGGATGCAGTAACTGCCAAGTTCTTCCCTCTGAAAGGACTGAATTTTCGGTGCGACAGTGAGCTTAATGAGAGCAAAAGCTCAGGCCTTACACTGCTTTATGTGCCCTCAGACTCCAGAAGTGCTAGGCGTGCACGGAGAGGACAAAAGCGATATTACTGCTGTGAACTTTCATTAGGAGGGATAGAGTTTTGTTACGGGTTTGGAAAAAAATCCATCCTCTCAAGAGACTATATAATGCTCAAAACAGCTTTAGAAATTCTCTTTGGAAATTGCTTTCTGAGCCTCAGCCACATAAATATATTTTTATATACATCCTCAATCATGGCAAGCCTGAGTCCTTGGAGGCCAGCTTTAAATGTTCTAGAAATCCAAAGGCCGTTCTGAGCCAAATTTGGTGAAGGAGGTGAAGGGCCAATGTCAAATCTTCAGTTCTGTTTCCAAACAAGCTGGTGTTGGGATAAAGCAGCTCTTCTGATGGGCTCTGAAGATGCATGTATGCGAGAGGAATTTTAACGAGGTTTGAGCAGAAGCCTGTATGTTTTGCTCCTGGCCTGCTCGCCAGCCGCGTGTGAAACTGCCTCCTGCTCACCCTCTGTCCCCGTCACCTGGTTTCCTTGCAGTTCCTTGGGGCCGACACGTGTCACCTGCCCGAGGCCTTCGCCCACATGGTCATCTAGGACTCTTTTTTTTCCGGGCTTGTGTGTCCAGCCTGAGCTTCGGTGTCATTTCCACGGCGTGACCTCACCTGTCATTCCCTCCGTGGCGCCCTTTTTCTTTGCAGTTGTGACGACCAGCTCCAGTGTGTTTTTGCTTGTGAAAGCACCTTGGCTGTGACACCACCCACGAGCCCCACGGTGGCAGGCACGCTTTTGTTTTGCTGACCACTGTGCCCTCAGCACCCAGCACGAGGCATATTTTTGACACTCAGCAAAAGAATAAAGAAACAGGAGCCTCCAAGTCACCCTAAGTTACCAAGCTGCTGCTCTGCCTGCCTCTGAAGGGCTCCATCCACAGCCACGGGGCTCCTTCCTCTTCATGCTTCTTGAAAGACACTCCTCAGGCTGTTTTTAACCTGTCCTTTCTTTTCAGACTAAATTTCGTCTTCTGCCCCCCTCCCTGGAGAGCTCCACCCAAAGTTTCCAAGGGTCCCATGCTCATTTCTACACACCTGCTCTCTGGGCACCGGGAACCCATCTCGAGGACTTGAGCGATCTTTTCCTCTCTTGTTCGTCTTCCTGTGCTTTTTTCTCTAGAATGTTCTAAATTCTGTCCAGTCTCCTGAAAAGAACCTGTAAAGTGGTCTTGACCTTCTCCTCCTCTTCTTACGTGTCCAGCTTGGCACCAAGAGAACTTAACTCTGCTCATGGGACGTCACTGGCATCTTGAATTCCCTGTCTATTCTGATGAGAAAATTCCAGGGTCAGCGCTCACTATTTTTCTTTCTTTTTTAAAAAAATTCTTTATTTATTTATTTACTTTTGGCTGCGTCAGGTCTTAGTTACGCAACACGGGATCTTTCACTGCGGTGCGCAGGCTTCTCTCTAGCTGTGGCTTGTGAGCTCCTGAGCGTGCAGGCTCAGTAGTTGTGGCGTGTGGGCTTAGTTGCCCCGAGGCACGTGGGATCTTAGTTCCCCGACCAGGGATCGAACCTGCATCCCCTGCATTGGAAGGCGGATTCTTAACCACTGGACCACCAGGGAAGTCCCAGCCCTCATTATTTTTCATTCAGACAATTGGAGCAGCCTCAGAACCTGCTCCCACCCCTAGGCAGCTGTCAAACTTTCCCTCAACCTGCTAGTTCTTGTTGAAACAGCCATCTGAGTGCCATGATGACCCTCCATTGTCTAAAGAGTAAAGCCCACTCTCTGGCTTTATCCACCATCGTGTCCTTCACTGTTTTCAGCCCGGGTGTTCTCAAAGCGTGGTCCCTGGATCTGCAGCATCACATCATCTGGGAGCCTGAGAGAAATGCAAACCCTTGGGCACACCCCAGACCCACTGAATCAGAAACTCCTGAAGGGGGGCCGGGGGAGCACGCCGTGTTTTCCTCAGTCCTCCGGGTGACCCTAACGCTCGCTGGAGATTGAGGACCTCTGCTTTAGCTGTGTCTGGTTTGTCATTTATCTCTGAGAATTACCATCATCTGGGGGCCCCTGTGCCCTTGCTTGTACTTTTTCATCCGAGTGGAAGGATTTGCCTTCTTCACACCATCCCACACTCTAGGCTTCTTCCACCATCAAGTTCCTGCTTGTGCTTCCAGGTCCTGCCTGAATGTTACTCCTCTGTGAAGTGTTCCCTGGCTCTCAGTCAGAATAAATGGCTCTCACCTTTGAATTTTCACTGCCTGTGCCCCTGAAGTCTTGAGAAGCATTTGCTCCTGCCTTGTTAATTGTTTGTCTTCCCCACTGGGCTGTGAGCTCCCAGAGGTCGGTGTTGGTGATGTTTTTGTCCCAGCAGCCATGGCCTCCCATGTAATAAGCATTTCCTGAGTTGACTTCGGTCAATGTCCTATTTCATATGCCTTCTCAGGGAAGGGTGAGGTTCGTCTTGGCTAGAGAACCAGGCCATAGACCAATAGCATCCCACCCCTCTAGGAAGCTGATGTCCCAAGTTAGCTGCTCTGTGGCTCCTCCCATGCAATTGGGTCACCCAGAGTTGGGTAGCTTGATTTTGGAGACATACCTGCAATGGCTGGAAGCCTCTTTCTCAAAGATAAGATATCTGGAATGAACAGAACAGAGGGCAGACCATCAGATGGTCAGAAAGGTGGTGATAGGAATGACTCAGGACTCCAAGCCCACTTACCTATGCTAAGAAAACAAGTGGAGACTGTCATACCCCCATCCCTCAGTAAATAAAGAAAGGGCTGTAGCTTTTTGATCTACCAGGTCAGCCAATTGTTACTGGTATGGACATGGCAAAGCACTTTTAATTATGAGGCCATTAACTAACATCTGATCTTTTTTTGCCCCCTCTGCTTGTAATGAGCTGAATTGTGTCTCCTAAAAATCCATATGTTGAAACCCTAACCTCCAATGTGACTGTATTTGGAGATGGGGCTTTTAAAAAGGTAATTAAGGTTAAATGAGATCATAAGGGTGTGGCCCTAATCCCCATAGGACTGTGTCCTTATTAGAAGAGGAAGAGACACCAGGGATGCCCCCCAAACAGAGAGAAGGACAAACAGAAGATGGCCATCTGCAAGCCAAGGAGAGAGGCCTCAGGAGAAACCAACCCTGCCACACCTGGGTCTTGGACTTCCAGCCTCCAGAACTGTGAGAAATAGATGTTTATTGTTTAAGCGGTCCAGTCTGTGATATTTTGTTATGGCAGCCCTAGCTGACTAGTACACTGCTGCTTTCATTTTTTTTCTCCATCCTTTTCTTTTCCGGACTCTTGTAGTCCTACCTACTCAATCTCTATCTTTCATTATTTGATTTTCTTTATTTCTTCATAAAAACAACAACAAACGTGACAAAAGAGCATAAACTAATTCAGAGACTGTGGTTTCGAATTTTATTGGGTAGCTCAGAATCAGCAGACTGGAAGTTTTGGTTTCCCTGGTAACAAATCTTTCATCTGAAATCATGTGTGCCATTAGAGCTTTAATATATATGTATGCACACGCCGATAAATATATATATATATATATATATATATATATATATATATATATATATATGTGTGTGTGTGTGTGCTCACACATTATATATATATATATATATCTATATATATATATATATACATATGTGTGTGTGTGTGTGCTCACAATTACATGTCACTTTGATGAGTCTTGTGCGTCCACCCTTCCTGATATGATTCTGGGCTTTCACTCAGGTCCAGTGTGACTGGAGACTAAAGGATTAAAGAATTTAAGTGAATTCAACCCTCCCCAACTTAAGTGAGGGGCATATTTCCCAATTCTGTCTCCTATATCCTCCTCCACCCAAGATCTTCAAGTCCCAGAAAATAGTCTAAGAAGGGCAGTTCTTTGCAGTGCCTTTAACATGACTATTTCAGTGATCTCTGGAATAGATACTGCTTGTTACATAAGTGGGAAAAATGCAAGGATACATGCAACCAAGATGGAATTATTTTAGAATGGAGAGGAGATACAATTAGCCAATTGCTAATTTTTTCCTGGTGTATGCTAGGGCTAGAGATTACATACTGGCCCACTAGAATAACTGAGCAAAGAAACAATAATAATGAGGACAATCACAGTTTAAGAAAATTTCACCTTACCTTATGTAGTTCTGTCATTTATAGATGATACTATGAAAGTCCTGAGGAATTAATATTATTGATTCAATTTTACAGATGAAGAGAAAGTAAGATCAGGGGAGGTATGGGATTTGCCCGACGTAGCACGTAATCAGCAAGTGTCACTACCAGGACATGAACATCCAAGTGTGATACATCTTCCACTGGTATCTGTAAGGGCTTTGACTTTAAACTATTCCTTCTTTCTTCCTCATTCTTTACCTCCTTACCTTCTGGGATGCCAATTTCATGTATGTTAGGCTCTTTGTATTCTGCATATCTCACACTTTGGTCTGCCCTTCAGTATTTTTTTTTTTTTTCTATTCACATGTCTTCAGGTTCACCAGCTTGACTTCTGCTGTTAAAAACATCCAATGAATCCTTACTCTCAGATCCTAGAATGTCCACTTGCTTCTTTTTTGGATAGATTTCTTTTTTGGATAGATTCCAGTTCTCTGTTGAAATTCTTCATCTTTTCAGCCATCTTTTTTGCACACCGTTTTCTCTATTTTCTTTTAAATATTTATAATAGTTATCTTCAAGGTCCTTCTCTGCTAAGTCTAACCTTCAGATATTTTGTGGATCTGCTTTATTGTCTTTTTTTTTCTCTTGATTATTCGTCACATTTTCCTACTTCCTGTCATATCTCATTATTTATGGTTGTTTGCCAGATGTTTTGTATAAAAGAATTGAGAGTGAAGTTAAGGCTACTCCCCCCCCCCCCCCCCCCGCCCGGAAGGCTTTGCCCTTTCCCCAGAGGGACAGGCAGTGTAAGGGGCTCATCACCTCGACGCCATGAGAACGTAGACTGGGTCGTGCCTGGGTTGCAGTTAGACTCAGTTCTCTCTGGCTCCAAATGTCTCGGGGTGAGTCCTGGTGCGTGTTTGTCCCAGGCCCCTTCCTCTAGGGGACTTTGTCTCCTAAGAAATGTGAGGCTGAGGGAGGTCTGACTCTTGGTCAAACCCCTATCTGGGCGAAGTTCCCCTGGGCTTTGGATTGAGATCTTGCTGTGCCTCTGTCACCTCTGTCATAAAAATTTAGCCTCCACATCCTGCAGGTTCAAAATCTGCCAGAGTTCTGATGGGAAGCCCTGTTGGGTATGGTTGCAAGCCCCTCCCACTAGTGTGACCATCTCCCAGGAGGTTTGAGGCTTTGGGTGATTTCACTTCTCCTTGCTGGCTCAGCCCCCAGTCTCCTGTCCACCCCCAGTGCAGTAACGGTCCTGGGGAAGCCGGCCATGCATCTGGGACTCCTCTTGATCCCTGGTGCCCTCACACCAGGCTGCAGAGCTTGGACAAGCCCCCCCGATTTCTCTTTTCTCTGCACACGGTAAGCCCCGTCCTCAGACTGGGCCTTGGTAAATGCCCCACCCCGCCTGGGGAAGAAAACTGTCAGCAACCTCAACTCACTTTGCATGTGCCCTTTCCCTCTGGGATTGTCATTCTTCTAGTCCTCTTTGCCTCTGTGGTTCTCCACACTGTTTTTAAAAACATGATTCTGTGATGTGTCTTTATTTCCCCGAGCTGTTACAGTGGGAGGAATGCCTTGCCTCTACCTACTGAATCCTACTAGGACGCAAAAGTCTAAAAATTGACTATTTTTTATATCTATTTTTTTTTGTCAGTGTGAACACAGTGAGTCACATTGTTCTGCCAATATTTTATTATGAACATTTTCAAACATACAGCAAAGCTGAAAGAAGTTTACAGTGAACAACCCATGTACCTAGAGGTTTCTTGGTAAGCTGGCTCTCTGGATGAACAATTTAAAAAGCTCTGATTTGTATGGTTTGCTGATCTCTATGGTGTAGACATTCCCACCATGGCCAATTTCAAGCTACCAATGTAACTTGGGGACGATTTGGGCAAAATCTGCTCTCGTGAGCGAGTGCAAGGACACCACTGTGTAGAACCATCACCTAGATTCTAACGCTAACATTTTAGTACCCTTGTTTTTTCACATGTGTATCCAGCCCCGTTTCCACCATCAATCCATCTTATTGTTTGTGAATATCAGATAGAATTCCCTCTAAATACTTCAGCGTGCATATTAACCAGGGTTTAATATTTGTTCACAGAATTTCTTCCGATGAAAAAGGAACTCTCGGTCTTAATTGTACATTGGTTGAGTTTTGTCAAAGTCTTACCCGTGTGTAATCCAGACACTATCAAGATATAAAAGAGTACGTTTATCCCAGAAATTTCCCTCAAAGCCAGCTAAAGCTTTTAGCTTTTCTAGACATGAACTGTCACTCACCCGTGAATTCTTCATCATACTTGATCATTTCATCCTAAATGTATGTCTTTGTATTGGTTCCATTTGACACTCACCAGGAGGAATAATCAGAAATTTGCAAACATATAACTTTGAAAGTAGATGCCTCTTAAGAGCCTGAGAGCTTCGGTACCAATAACGTACACCCTCCGTGAGTCATGCCAAAAAAGCATTGCGGAAGAGTCAAACACAGATCAAGTCCCCAGACCCCCAGGATATGGACAAGCAGCCTCACACCCCATCCCTTGAGATTCCCTCCAGCTCCAGCCCCCACGCTAAGTGTATGTGAATAACTCGTGATAGTCCCACGATATCACTGTGCTCCCAAGGGACAAGCCTTTCCTGCCTCCCCCGCCCCCCGCCAGCTGAGCTCGACCACACTTCACTTGGCAATGTGTGCATTTGGCTTTCACCTGTCATATCTCAAGGAAAAATATCAGTCAGTAGTGAAATACACAATTCAGTAAAACACTCAGCAAGAGAAGGGAGAAAACAGTCACTTGCCTTCAGCTATGAGGAAGGATATGTTAGACGCAAGTAGTGTGAAATATGGACAGCGTCTCAAGTTCTAAACCACAAATCCATGTTCCAGATGAGGACGGCAGGTTTGGAGAAGAGCAACAGAAATCTCTTGCCTAAAGTGCCCCAAATTATTATTATTCTCAAAAATAACTTCACATATTAACAATGACAGTGATCAGGATGTGACGGCCGCCTTTTATTGTTGGAGAACTGTTAAGATCATAATATCTTACACATGTGTCACGGTTTATATAGGTTTTGTTCTGGTTACCTCACTTGCCAGACCTGCTAAGAATGGATGGAAGTTATAAGAAGGCAGGTGTCTTTAACCGTTAGAGCTGGGTAACAATTACATGAGTTATTGGTAGGAGCTTCCAGATTTCATGACCACATGACTCTCCAGTGGCCATCTTTTCCAAACTGAATTCGGGTCACTTTTTTGCCAAGTAAAAATATGATACCTGGAGATAATAGAACATTCAGGAGATTGTTGTTGTTTTTCAGTTAACTCAACAAAGGTATAGTTTTTCTAGTCTCTTTTTACATACGTACATAGTTATGCTTTGGAGGATAATAGTTCATGAGTTCATTTAACCGTTTTCCTACTATTGCACATTTTGGTGTTTCTAATTTTTCCACGTGACAAATATTGTCACAATAAATATCATAATATAGAAAGCTTTCTCTGTGTGTTGAGTTATTACCTAAACATAGACTGAGGGGCCTAATCCTTTTTAACACCCTTGAGCAACACAATAAAATCCTCTTCCAAAAAGTTTGTATCAATTTACAGACCTGTATAAAATGTATCAGACAGCCCATTTCACTGCACTCTTACCAACACTGAGTGACCGTAATATATGGGACACTGAAAATGTGGGCAGTTCATGAGGATCCAGGCTGGATATTAACTCTCCAAATTTGGGGAATGGTAGGTTTACCTGAATGAACTTGAAGGTCCCATCTAAACGTCTAGGATTATATTTTTCTAATCGATTTAAATTACAACATACCTAGTTCTACCATGATTGGTTTTACACTAAAGCGATGATTTTCCTCAAAACACTGCTACAAATATACAGGAAGAGCCTAAATGGCAAAGCTAGTTCATATGACCGATGTTGGTATAATCTTTTGTTCCTCAGGATTTTGTAGACTAAAGTGGGCATGCTTGCAAATTCAGTCACACCAGATGCAAATTATCTTTATTATTTAGTTATATGTGTGTATGTTTGTATATATCATATATATATATGTGTGTGTGTGTGTGTGTGTGTGTGTATATATACATATATGTATATTTCACATGTATATGTCAGCTCAGGCTGCCATAGCAAAATAACTTAGACTGGGTGGTTTAAGTTAACAGACATTTATTTCTCAGTTCTGGAGGCTGGAAGTCCAAGGTCCGGGTATCGGCGTGGTCAGCATGGTCGGGTCTGGTGAGAGCTCTTTTCCTGACTTGCAGATGGCTGCCTTCTCTCTGTGTCCTCACACGGCAGAGAGAGAGAGAGGGGCGGGGGGGGCCCCGGGGAGGGAGGGGGAGATCTTCCTCTTATAAGGCCACAGTCCTGTTGGATTATGAACTTACCTATGGTCTTATTTAACCTTAATTACCTCCTAGAGACCCGATCTCCAGATATCGTCACATTGGGTGTTAGGGCTTCAGTGTATGGATTTGTGGGGAACACAGTTCAATCTATAGCAAATGTATCTTTAATAAAAATGTATTTGGGGGATAATATTTTAACAGTAGTAAAATATATTTTTTTAAAATATAAGCCATCAAATCGGTTTTGTTTTCAGTCTGAAGCTTTGGCCTCAAGCATCTTTCTATGACCCCTTGTGCCGTCTCTCGGTACTTCCTGAGTGAGATGGGACACTAATTCTCCAAATAAACAGAGACAAACAGTGTCCAGCTTCTCTGAGGTGTTGACTTCAGACTTTGTTCCCTTCAGACTAAGGATCAAGACCCTGTTACGGTTATCTACTGCTACATAACACATCATCCCCAAATTTAGTGGCGGAAAACAATAATCATTTTATTATCGGTCATGGTTTCAGTGGGTCAGGAATTTGGGAATGTGTGGCTGGGTGATTCTGGCCTGGGGTCTCTCATGTGGTTGTCACCAGATGCTCATTGAAACTGGAACAGTGGAGGAGAGACTGGAGCAGCCGGAGTCTGGCCAGGGCACTCTCTCTCTCTCTCTCTCTCTCTCTCTCTCTGCACTGTCTCAGGGCCTCTCTGTGTGGCTTCTCTGCCTGGGCTACTTTGTGCTTCCTCACAGCATGGGGGCAGTCAGGCCACTTGCATGGTGGCCCAGTGCTCTAGCGTGGTGTTCCACCTCACAAGGTGACTCAGCCTCTGAAGCCATGCAGTGTCACGTCCTTGACATTCTCTTGGTTACAAATGAGGCAAAAGCTCACCCACATTCAAAGGAAGGAGAATTAGATGCCATCATTTGCTGGGAGGATGGCAAGGTTGTGGAAGAACAAATGGAATGAATTATTGTGGCATCCAACTTTGGGGAATACAATCTGCCACAAGCCCTTTCATAGAGACTCCAGACTGAGAAATGGATGTTTCCCACTAGCTGTCTATGGACGGTCCCAATCCTGCAACGTGGTGTCCTGTTCTGGGCACGGGAGGATGTGAAAGCTCATCCTATGAGGAATGATCCTAGGAACTAGCTTCATTTTGCCTGGTTAAGCGATGTACGAGGACCACCCTAACTTGGCACATTTGAAGGATGCTTGTGTAGGAAAGGGAGCAGGTCTGGTCTGGGCTTCAGGAGGGTGGATGAACCACAGGGTTTTTCAAGGGCCCTGAGTCAAACTCAGAGACTTCCTTGGCCAATTGCCTCTATCTGATATATATTCTGCATACAAATTTCTGTTAAAATCTCTGTGGATTAAAAAGAAAAAGTTTTCAAACCACTGGACTTGATCAAATAAAACAGTGCTACAGTGGCAAGGTCATGAACCTGCTTGCCAAGGTCACCAACCTGCTGGGTGTTTTTTGATGGTCTAGAACCAGGGTCAGCAAACTTTTCTGCAAAGGGCCGAATAGTAAATATTTTAGGATTTGTGGTTCATACTGTCTTTGTTGCAACTATTAAACTCTGCCATTGTCACATGAAAGCAGCCACGGGCCACACATACGTGAATTAAAGGAGTGGTCGGACCAGATTTGGCCCACTAGCCACGTCCACAGTTTGCTGACTCTAGTCTACATCAGGCCGGGCTTGAGCAAGTGAGCTGAAAATGCACTGGTTTTTCATGGGGGTGAAGAGCTCCAGGAAGCTGGAGTGGGGGCAAGGGGAACATCGCTGCTGGGGTGCCCCCTCCTTTCCTGGGGTGAACTCACTCTGACTTTGAGCAGCTCCTCTGTGTATGGCTGGGACATTGGGAGCCATGCATGCTCAGACAAAGAGGGGACCATATTAGGAACAAGAGTGCACAAGCCATCCATTCTCATCACTGTGTGTTTCATTATTGTACTGCAAGGTCTTTGGAAAGAGAGCTGAGGCTTTTATTCTCCTTGAAACCAGCTTCAACCCCCAGAACAATGCTGTCCATTCTGTGGATGGTTAGCAAACCCTCGCTGACTGTCTTTGTTTCTTCACCTGCGATGAGAGCTTCCCAGGCCCATATGGAAGCCTAAAAGTTCACAAGGGACTAATTCAGTGCGATTCTTCCAGGGGAAGTTCATTCCCTGTGGGAAGTGATTACACACTGATGGAATTTTTGTGCACTGCAGGGAAAAATGATCTTTGCCTCTTGGCTGTGTTGCAGTAGTAAGTGGGAGACATTATTTCTAAGAGTGCAGCTCTTCCCGGCACTGATAAGAATGGAATGCAGGCGACCACGGAGATTCAGGTCACTAATTAGTCCCAGAAGCCTCTCTGCCTTGAATCACTGTTACATTAATTATGCATCAAATTAGAATGTTTGCAAAGGCCCAGGGCCAAGTGTGCTGCGGAGGCTGGTGAGAGCGTGGAGAGATCAAGGGACGTCCCGCCCAGCACACCTCGGGGACCAGAGGCCAAACCCAAGGCCTGAGCACGCAGTGACCCTGCCTGATCTCTGACCCAGCTGCTTGCATGCTTGCAGCCTCCTGCCTGTGAGCTTGTTGTTGGCACAGAGACGACAAAGGCGGGGGTGGGAAGGAGGCACGATGGCCACCCCTCACTTGGGTCCACCCCTCACTTGGGTCCACCCTCTGAGTTCTGCTGTAGTTGTGCTCAGCCAAGAAGTGGTACCAAACAGCCATTTGGACATTTTATTTCCACAGTAACACATAGAAGAGACTTCCAGGTGTCTGTTAACGGGGAGATAACATGTCTGGCCTGTTGTCTGCCTTTGAGTTTTTATCTCAAGGTTTTAGAGTTGGGTGGACATGGCTGTAGCTTGGGTTCAAGTCTTTTATCTCCTCCTCCTCTTCTTCCACCTCCTCCTCCCAGCTTGTCTTCTCCAGGAGCATAAAACCAAAATATACTCAGTGCTCGGTTGTAAAATAAACAGATGGTAAATAGCAGTCTCTGTGCCTGTTGGGCTGTAATTCCATCGAGGGCCTGGCTTGAAGTCATAAACCACGAGACGTGAAGCGTGACCCACAAATAGGCTTCAAGATGGAATTACAGCCCCATAATTCAAAATGGACCTTTGAAAAAACAATTCTCAAACCCTAGTTTTAATTCGGGAAAAGATCCCCGGCTGTAGTGACATCTTTTGATCAGTTCATCAGTAAACAAATAATTCCTCTGTGTAAATCTGTGATATTTGTTAACATTGGGGTGAGCACCCTACCTGGTCTCTAGAGAGGTTACAAATGAAACCAGGCAGTGGTGTCCCAAACAGAACCAAAGAAAGGGAGGCTGTAGTCCCGCAGTGAAAAAGTTCACCACGGGTGAACGTAAGTGAGTACAAAGTGAGGAGACACCTTGGGACTGATAGGAAGAAATGTGGGCTCCTGACAACAGGGGGCTGTCATCTCTCAGCTCTGCATTTCACACCTTCATCTTCCCTGTTCTCACTGTTGTGATATGTAGGGACTGAGGCTGAGGACTACTCGGATTGACATAAATTCCATCCCTGCTCTGTATCTTACGTCTTTTCTAAACGTGCTGGCTGCTTTTCAGACTGATTCTGCTTGATCTCATAATTCATTAAAGCAAGTTGATCTCATACAACTCAAAGAGTTATGAGGGGCTTTTTCAAGATGGTTTCTTGTGTGATGAAAACAAATATTCACACCTAACAGAGAAAGTAAACCAAATCCAACAATTCTGCAGGAGGTGTATGTTTAAATGGCAGCTTCTGGTGATCATAAATTAAGCCATCAGAACCCCCTAGGGATCCACTGTAGCCTGGGTATTAAATGGAACAACATATGTGCAAGGGCTGGCAGATGGTAAGGTCTTAATATATGGTCATTCATGGACACAATTTGTACCGTAAAATCAGAAATTCTTCATGTATGCACTTGTATATAGCTATGTGCTTTCTTCAACAAGGCTGTTATCTATAACAGAGATCTATAGCTTATAAAGAAAAGAAAAGCAACAGAAAAGAACAATTTAAGATAAACTCTCAGGCCAAAATGGGCAAAGAATAAGAATTTTTATCAGAGTTATTGAGGTGTAAGTTTCATATGGGCTTTGTATTTAATCTACTCTTTCTTTCGTAGTTTCTTAGAGTGGAAACTTACATAATTAATTTGAGATCTTTCTTTTTCAAATACAAGCATTAAAGTTATAAATTTCCCTCTAAGTACTGCTTTGGCTGCATCCCACATATTTTGATATGTTATATCTACATTTTTGTTTCTGTTCAAAATGCTTTCCAATTTCTCTTATGATTGAGTTTCAACTTTGATTGAGTTATTTATTTTCTAAAGGTTTGGGGATTTTCCAGAAATCTTTCTGGTGTTGATTTCTGTTTTTAATTCTGTTATGATCAGAGAACATACTTTGCATGATTTAAATTCCATTAAATTTACTGGGACTTGTTTTATGATCCAGAATACAGTTTTTCTTTGTGAATGTTATATGTACATTTGAAAAGATTTCGTATTCTGCTGTTGCAGGATGGAGAATTCTTTTATTGTTATTATTATAATAAAAGTGTCAGGTGTACAGCATTTATAGTTCAATATCTGTATACACTACAGTGTATACATTTTTGTATACACAAAAAATGTCTTGTAGGAAGACTATAGGTGTCTTGCTTTTAAAATTCAATCTGACAATCTCTGATTTTTGATTAGAGTATGAAAACTTTTTTTAAAAAATATCCTTTGTGCAGGTGTGCTGTTGAGGGATCCCTTCAGTTTTTATTTGTGTGCAGTATTTTTTTCTATCTCTAACATTCTCTATTTTGTCTTCGTTTTTGAAAGATAATTTTCCTGGGAATACAATTCTGTGAGTGTCTTTCAGCATTTTAAGGTATTGCTCTGTTTCCTTTTGGTTTTTGCATATTTTATCATAAGAAGTCTGCTGTCATGCTTGTCTTTATTACCCTGTATGTAATATACCTTTTATCTCTGGCTGATTTTAAGATTTTCTTTTTGTCTCTCTCTTTTTTTTTTTTTTTTTTTTGCGGTACGCGGGCCTCTCACTGTTGTGGCCTCTCCCATTGCGGAGCACAGGCTCCGGACGTGCAGGCTCAGCGGCCATGGCTCACGGGCCCAGCCGCTCTGCGGCATGTGGGATCCTCCCCGACCGGGGCACGAACCCGTGTCCCCTGCATCGGCAGGCGGACTCTCAACCACTGCGCCACCAGGGAAGCCCTTTTTGTCTCTCTTTTTTAGAAATTTGATTATAATCTACTTTGGCATGGTTTTCTTTATATTTATTCTGCTTGGGTTCCACTGACTTTTTTTGGACATGTGAGCTTATAGTCTCCACTAAATTTGGATAAACTTTAAGCTATTATTTCTTCATATATCTCTCCTCTTCCTCTCTGGGACTCTAATTATACATATTAGATTTCTTTAATATCGTTCCATAGTGCTATATATAATTTTAATTTTTTGTTAATCTTTTTCTTCTGTACTTAATTTTGGACATTTTCTATAGCTACGTCTTCTGACAGTTTACTGATCTGTTCTTCTATAGCATCTAATCAGCTCTTAATCTACTCAGTATACTTTTTGTTTCAGATGATTTAATTTTCACCTCTAGAAATTCCATTCCAGGCTCTCTCTCTTTTCAAGACACTTCTTTTGGCTCCTCATTATGCTCCTGTTTCCCACTCCTTCTTGAGCATATTAAGTGTATTTATAATAGCTGTTCTAAAGTCTTTGTTTTCCAGTTTCTCAATTTCTGTCATTTCTGATTCTGCTTCTATTTACTGACTGTTTCCTGGTTATGGGCCATATATTTCTACGTTTTCGCATACCTGTTAATTTTTACTTGATGTCACGTGTTGTGAAATTTTACATTGTCGAGTGCTGGATTGTGCCATATTTCTTTTAATTGTGTTCAACTTTGTTCTGGCATTCAATTAGAACAGTGGTTGCCTCTGGGCAATGGTGACAATGGGGTGTTGGTTACATGGGTGTGTATTGATATTTGTCACAAAATTCACCAAAATATACACTTATGACTTGTGCATTTTACTTTAAGTAAATTACACTCAATAAAAAATATTTTTTAATGTTATACATGCCATTTTAAAATTTTGAAATAACCAAATATATAGAGAGCAGAAACAAAGTTCTATTTCACTTCTCCTCAATTATCTCTTAATTATTCCCTCTTCCCCAGAACCTCACCACTCATATAACAAGTTAAATCATTATCTCCTTCAAAGTCTCTATCTATGGATTACAGATATAGCATCATGGTTAAGATCACAGGCTCTAGAAAGTAGACTGTCTCAGACAGAATCATGATTTTAAACTCCTTACTAAATTAGTTTAGCCTAGCTTTGAACATCATATACAGGGACGTAGAAAGTAAGCATCATTATGTGTCTCATCTCCCTCCCTCATTGCCATATTATTTAGGTTCGTTGATGTTATTGTTTGTATCAATAGTTTATTCCTTTTTATTGTATTCAGTTGTATTTACCATTTTATGATAATTTCCCAATTTGTGTATCCATTCTCTAGCTGATAGATATGTGGGCTGTATCCAGTTGGACTGTCATGACAAAAGTTTCTGGGAACATTCTTGTATACATTTTTGGTGGACATATGTTTTCATTTCTCTTGGGTAAATATTTAGGGGTGATCTTGCTGGTTTAAGTTTAAGTGTTTAAAAAACTCTATTTTTGGAAGTGGTTGTACCGTTCATCTTCAGCAAAGTGTGAGCATTTCAGTTCCTCTGTGTCCTTACCAGCACATGGTATGGGACAGTTTTCTTTCTTTCTTTCTTTCTTTTTTTTTTTTTTTTTTTTAAATTTTAGCCATCCTAATAGATGTGTAGTTGTATCTTTTGTGGTTTTAATGTTTATTTCTCTGATGACTGATGCTGTTAGTATTTTCTTGTGCTTATTGGCCCTTCGTGAATCTTCCTTTGTGTAGTATCTGTTCCAAGCTCTTTGCTCATTGTTCTGGTACATATCGTAGTGTAATACAAATACTCCCATAACTTAGTGGCTTAAGCAGCAGTGTTGAATTTTGTTTATGAATCTTCAGTTTGGGCAGGGTTCATTTAACCACCTGATTTCTGCTCCACATGCATCAGTTGGGGCTGGAATGGTCCCTCCAAGATGGCTCAGCCACATGCCTGACAAGTTGGTGCTGCCAGCTGGGAACTTAGCTGAGGCTCCCACCCAGGAGCCTTGGTTCCTTTTCCTTTTATATCATTAACGAGAAATCAGAATGTATAAAAAAGAAATTCTCTCAAACATTAAAATTATATTTTCAGATGGAGATTATAGTTTCTTTTCTTCTCAAGCCCGAGAAGTACCTGAAAATGTCTAGGAAATAGTCACAGACTAAATACAGCTTATTTTCTCAGGGCATCAATTTTAACTATGCAATTTTGGGTAAAATCACATTTATTTTATATTAAAATAAACAGATAGATAATGGTATAGGATACAAATAGCATATGAATTTTTTTTTTTTTTTTTTTTTT
>NW_006784184.1:1016280-1026205 GCF_000442215.2 Lipotes vexillifer | reverse complement strand
GTGGCCTCTCCCATGGCGGAGCACAGGCTCCGGACGCGCAGGCTCAGTGGCCATGGCTCATGGGCCCAGCCGTTCCGTGGCATGTGGGATCCTCCCGGACCGGGGCACGAACCCGTGTCCCCTGCATCAGCAGGCGGACTCTCAACCACTGTGCCACCAGGGAAGCCCAGCATATGAATATTTGAAATTAAAAGTGATAATTTAAAAAACTCACCTTGGAGAGAAACCTTAGGGCAAGGATCTCAGATGCTGGGGGATGAAAGCTTTCTCTCCTCTGGGACTGTGACAGAAAAGTTTGAGAAATTCTGCAGACTCACAGAGCAAGGAGTCAAAGTCCTGCTCTTTATTTGAGATCTGCAGCCATGATTGGATCTAGGCCATAAATGTGCTGTATTTGCCCAGACATCTGCTCTATTTAGTTTATTTAGTTTTAGTCACAGAATGAGCAGTTTTTACGCCGTGTGAGGTGCTACCCTCAAAACTGTTCATCTGTTCCTCAGTATGTCGTTGGCTGATAGAGTCGGAATGAAATGTCTGTTTCTCTGACCCTCCATTGAGTCGAGATACAGTCAGCAGCCTTCCCTTATCTTCTAGCTGCAGACAGGACTGAGGATACTGCAAACGATTCCTTCCAGTTGACTGCTGAGGGGTACACGAGGAATAGTTTTTCATTGCGTTTAGGGGTCCCAAGTATTCTGCCTTGCACGTGGGCCATCAGAGTGCCTAGAGCACCAGCCCTCTGAAATAGGACAGTAGTGACCTTGACAGGCCAATGCCATGAAAGATGAGCAGAACTCCCTTCTTAAGCCGTCTTTCGTTCATAAACACCTTGATTCAGACTAGCTGGCCATGAAGTTAAAGCGTGTCCTTAAATTCTTAAACACTATTACCATCAAAAGCTGGAATCTAATCCCCCTTCCCTTGAACATAGGCCAGCCTTGGTGACCTGCTGTAATGAACATAATTAGGTAGAACTGACATTGTGTGACTTTTCAAACTCAGGTAGCGGAGGCAGCACAGCTTCTTCCCAGAGGGTGAGCCTTCTCTCTCTCTGTCTCCATCTCTCTGTCTCTGTCTCTCTCAGTATACGTTATTTGGGGCCCTGAGCCAACATGTAAGAAATCCAGCTACTCAGAAGCTACCAGGCTGAGAAGTCCACATGGAGAGAACACGTGGACATAGAGACAGGTGCTCAGGGCTCCCTGCTGCTCCAGCCTCCGGAGTCTGAGATCTCCCAGTCCAGGCACCAGGCATGTGAGTAAGGAGCTTTCAGAGGATTCTTGCCCTCAAGCTGCCCCAGCTGCTGCCACGTGGAGCAGAGATGAGCTGTCCTGCTGCCCAAATTGCAGAGTCACGAGCAAAGTAAATGTTATGTTGTTGCTTTAAGTCACTAAGTTTGGAGGAGGTGTGTTCAGTAGTAACGGGAGATCAATGGATTCTTTCCTATTGCTTAGCAACACTAAGGAAATGGGACATAAGTAAATAAAATTTTGGTTGTAGAGGAAAGGAGTATGACAGAGAATCCAGGATCACAATGCATTAAAAGAGAGAACCGGATTAAAAATGTGGAAGTTAAATTACTTTCACAGATTTCATTTGCAATAAATATGTCTGATCACAGAACCTTGGACATTTTAATTTGGAAGGGATCTTAGGGCTCATAAAACTCAATCCATTTTTTTTTTTAAGTGAGGCTCAAAGAGTCAACTGACTTGGGCAGGATTCCAGAGCCAGACTAGGGCCCAAACCTCCAAACTTCCACTGACGGCAGTATCTTTTTTCTCAAAGACATAGGTAATAAACCTCCCCAATTTAGCAAAAAACAAGGACAAAGTCAAATAAACCAATGTAACAGCAGCAACAAAAGTGCCCCACAGCCTACATGGCTATTTCTAAAAGTATTTGTCCTTGCTAAGCCTCTACTTGCCTGCCGTGTCCCTACAGTTAAGTCCTTGATATGTAAAGGGAAGCAGCTGGAGAATTTGCAGTTCCAGTTCTTCAGGCCAAGAAGAGAATGAGTCTCCCCATCCTACTGTTATTTCATCACAAACGTCGTCAGCACATTTGCGAAGTGCTTACCGCGTGCTACCAATGGTGCTAAGTGTGCTTTGTGCGCGTCAAGTTTACTGAGGAGTAATTTACGTATACTACAAAGCAACCATATTAAAGGGGTAGTTAGCTCAATGAGTTTGACAAATGTATGACCTGTGTGGCCACTGCTGTAATCAAGATACAGAACATTTCTATCCCCTCACGTCTAAAAACTTCCTTTATGCTCCTCTGCAGATAATCCCCTTTCCCTGTGCCCAGGCACGCCGAAATCCTTTCTATCACTAGACGTTTTTTTTTTTTTTTTTTTTTTTTTTTTTTTTTTTGCCTGCTCTAGAATTTCATAGAGATAGAATCATACCATATGTAGTCTTTTGTGTCTGGCTTCTTTCACTCAGCATGTTTTCCAGATTCCTCCAGATAATTGTGTGTATAATAGTTTGTGGCATTTTACTGTTAACTAGTACTCCATTGTATAGCTATACCGCAATCTGCTTATCTACTCTGTGACTTATGGATTTGGGGGTTGTTTCCAGTTTGGGGCAATTATGAATAAAGCTGCTATAAACATTCTCATAAAAGTCTTATTGTGGACGTATGCTTTTATTTCTCTCAGGCAAACACCTAAAGATGGGTTGTATGATAAGTATACATTTACTTTATAAGAAACTGTCAAAACGTTTTCCAAAGTAGTCGTTTCATTTCACAGCCCTAACAGATATTTGTGAGGGTTCCAGTTGCTCCACAGATTTGTACTCTAGTGGGTGTGCAGTGGTACCTCATTGTGGTGTTAGTTTATATTTCCCTGGCAGTTAGTGGTGTGAAAATTTTCTTGTCTCTGTTTGCTACTTATATAACTTTTTTGTGTTTATTTCCCAAAATATGTGAAATTTATTTCCGTATACATAGGGCTTTAATTAATGAAATATTTTATAATACTGAAGAAATCATATGCCAAAGTGTGCAACTGAAATTTGGCATATATACAATAATCAGTTATATTCCTGAATGTTTTGAGACGGAAGAACTACTTAAACAACGGATGGTCAACGCCCTGAGTTCTGGACATCACAGCACCAATGTATATTTTGTGTGAATATTGAAATATAAGAAAAATCTCAAAAAGAGACAAAAGAAATGTTAGGATGCTTTCATAATCATCTTAAGAAGTCATTTTCATCATTAGAGTAAAGATGCCATGAAAAATCAAAATAAGCCTAAGAAAGTTTTTCGGCAGGAAATATATAAAAATTGTTGAGAGCACAAAACCGGGTAAATGGGAAAAAAACCCACCATGATAAACATGTTGAAGCAATTGATATACAGGCTTTTTTTTTTTTTTTTTGCGGTACGCGGGTCTCTCATTGCTGTGGTCTCTCCCACCGCAGAGCACAGGCTCCGGACGCGCAGGCCCAGCGGCCATGGCCCACGGGCCCAGCCGCTCCGCGGCACGTGGGATCTTCCCGGACCGGGGCACGAACCCGTGTTCCCTGCATCAGCAGGCGAACTCCCAACCACTGCACCACCAGGGAAGCCCGATATACAGGCTTTATTTAGAGACAGGACTCTGTTGAAGCAAAGTGAGGAGTTTAACAAATCTTCTTCCCCCAAAAAACAAGTAGAACTGGAAAAACAATCAAAAACAAGTATTTCAGGGCTCTGATAATCAACCAGGGACAAAGAAGAAATTGAGAAGTGTTTATTCATGGAAATCTGCTAGCACTTTGGATGATAAAAGTGGAAGTCTACAGAGAATCTACAGCCCTTTTGCATGGAACTGTTCCTCCCCCGAACCCCCTCCAAAAGCTTGGTCAGCAAAGTAGTCTTACAAGGGCAGGCCTGCTCATGAAAACCAGCAGCTTCACTGCTAGAGGGGGCTGACTTGACTTGGATGGAAGGCCAAAACCCATTCCTGGCAGCATTATCAGTAAAAGTATCATACCTGATAGAAGTGAATGGGGAATTCCCATAGCTTTGCTAACCGGAGTTTGTCGTCCCAGTTGTGGCAACTGACAGACCAGTCAAAAATTTAACAGGGAGATGCTGGAAATGAGAGGACCATAGAAGGGATAGATAGGCTCTCCATACCTCCCTGGATGAATGGGGGACAATGCTCATCTTTACGGGGCACCCAGGAGGGTCCAGAGGAAAGTAAAGCCTAGGCAGACTGGAAAACTGCCTGAACTTTGAATGCTTCCCTTAACATGCACACAGGTCTGTCAGCAGAGGGTGGAAGCCTTATAGGCTCAAGGTTCCTGAGCACAACCTCTTATGAACAGTTCACTTACCTGTAAGCTATGCAGACAGAGGACAACCCCTAGGAAGCTACGCAGAAAAACAAAGCAAGAGTTTAAAAACAACTGAGCAGAGGCATCAGTGGCTGCATGTCTCAGGGAGATAGACTCTGTGGATTAAGTCAATATTAATATGAACCACCACCTCATGGAAAAAAATATTATCCAGACATGTAACAATATATGGTCTAAAGTGTCAGTTTTCAAGAAAACATCACGAGATATTCAAAGTAACAGGAAAATGCGATCCATTCTCAGGAAGAATGTCGGTAGAAACTGAGTGGACCCAGATGTTATATTTAGCACACGAAGGCTTCAAAGCAGTTCCTAGAATATATTTTAAAAATTAAACAAAAGTATGATGGCAATGATCCTAAAATAGGAATTCTCAGTAGAGAAACAGAAACAATAGAAAGGGACCGGTGGAAATTCTAGAATTTTAAAGCACAAAAACTGAAACAAAAATTTAATTAAATGGGTGAATTTGAGATGGCAGAATAAAGAATCAGTGAACTTTAAGATAAATCAATAGAAACTATCCCATCTGTAGACTAGAGAGGAAAATAGATTGAAAAAATAATGAACAGAACTTCAGAGACCTATAACACAACATTAAACACACCAATGTGTAATGGAAGTCCCAGAAGGAGGAGAAAGAAATAGCAGAAAACATACTTGAGGAAGTAATGGCTGAAACTGTCACAAATTTGGTGTAAAATATTAATCTACACATCCTGAGTAGATCAACAAACCCTGAGTAAAATAAACATAAAAGTCTCCAGCCCAGACATCATACTTAAATTATTGAAAACGAAACAGAAACAGAAAATCTTAAAAGCAGCAAGAGAAAAACTCATCCTAAACTCGGGAACAACAGTGCAATTAATGGCCCAATTCTTATCTGAAACAACGGAGGCCAGAAAGCAGTGGAATGAAAGAAAGTGATGAAAGAAAGTAGTCAACCATGAATTTTGTATCTCAGAAATTAAGATGAAATAAAGACATTCCCAGATAAACAAAGACTGAGAGAATTTATTGTTAGCAGAACAGCCTTAGAAGAAATTCTATAGAAAATGAAAGGAAATGGGAATTCCCTGGCAGTCCAGTGGTTAGGACTCCGCACTTCCATTGCTGGGGACCTGGATTTGATCCAATCCCTCAGCCCCTGGTCAGGGACCTAAGATCCTGCAAGCCACATAGTGTGGCCCAAGAAAGAAGGAAAGAAAATGAAAGGAAATGAACCAATAAGGCAAATCCACAGGAAGAAATGAAGAACACTGGAAATGGCAATTGTGTAGGTAAATATAAAATCCATCTGCTTGTATAAAGCAATAATTATAACATTGTATTATTGGGTTTATAGCATTAATATAGATTTAATATATATGACAATAATAGCACAAAGGAGAGGGGAGGAAATGAAGCTATATAGGAGTAAAGGTGCTATATATCCTACTGAAATTAAGTCAATATTAATATGAATTATATTGATAAATTAAGATGTGTATTTTAATCCCTGGAGAAAACAATAAGAAAATAACTAAAAACAAAACAAAACAAAAAACTCCCAAATCAATAGAGGAATGAAAATGATATATACCAAAAATATTTGTTCAACCCAAAAGCTAGCAGTAGAGGAAGAACAGAGGAATAAAAAAGATAAGAGCCATATTGAAAACAAAAAGCAAAATGGCAGATGCAAATCCAATCGTATCAAAAATGACATTAGGGCTTCCCTGGTGGTGCAGTGGTTGAGAGTCTGCCTGCCGATGCAGGGGACACGGGTTCGTGCCCCGGTCCAGGAAGATCCCACATGCCTCAGGGTGGCTGGGCCCGTGAGCCATGGCCGCTGGGCCTGCACGTCTGGAGCCTATGCTCCGCAATGGGAGAGGCCACAATAGTGAGAGGCCCATGTACTGCAAAAAGAAAAAAAAAAATCACATTAAGTAGTCCATTAAATAAACTAAACAGTTAAATGAAAATAGTGATATTATCAGATTAGATACAAAAGAAAGATTACACTATGTGCCAACTATAAGAGACACACTTCAAATTCAAAAAATACAGCTAGATTGAAAGTTAAAAAATGGAAAAGACATATTATACAAACAGTAAACAAAAGAGAGGTAGAGTGGCTATATTAATTCATATTAAACAAAATATAGACTCTTAGAAAATACATATTAGTAGAGAAAAACAGTGACATTTCATAATAAAAAGGTCACTACATCATGAAGATACAATTATTTTAAATATATATGCACCTAACAAGACCCTAAAATATATAGAGCAAAAACTGAGAGAATTGAAAGGCGATATAGACTATTCAATATTTATAGTTCAAAATTTCAAGACCCTTGGTATTGATAGGACAAGTAGATGGAAAATTAATAAAGATATAGAAGATTTGAAAAGCAGTTAACCGACATGATCTAACTGACATTTATCGAACACTTTACCCAACAGAAGCAAAATACATTCTTTTAAGTGCTTGTGAGACATCCTCCAGGAGAGACCATATGATAGGCCTTGAAACAATTTTCCATGACTGTAAAAGGATTGAAGTTACTCAAAGCATGTTTTCCAACTGCAATAAAATTAAATTAGAAAGCAACAGCAGAAATCTGAGAATTCCCCAAATATCTGAAAATTAAACAACACATTTCTAAATAACCTAGATCAAAGAAGAAATCACAAGCGGAATTAGAAACTATTTTGAATAGAATGGAGACGGCATATATAAAACTTTATGGGATACAGCTAAAGAAGGGCTTAGAGGGAAAGTTACTGCTTTAAAGATGAATATTAAATGTATTCACTGTCGAGAAAGACCATTGTTATAAACTAGGAAAAGTCTTATTGTATGAATAGATCCTAGACTTCATTGGTTCAGTGTTGGTATCTCTTTGTCAAAGGTTTTTAAGACTTTAAATGTATATCATTGCATTTTGTATATATATTGATACATACGTAACATATAACATATTATAAAATGCTTTATCAAGGAAGGGTCTTCTAGATAATCACCACAGACACAAAATTCATTCTAGGACCCAACAAAGCCTTTGGTCACTGTTAACAAGGAAACAATACTCTGACTATACTGGGTTTTTCTGTTTGGGGCTTCCTCTGGCTTATAAATTCCCAAGGACAAGGCGCTGGTGAGGCTGCACCCAAGGCCAGATTCGTTGTTGAGATTCAGTGGGGCTCCCTACTCCTCTGCCTCCTGGGCCGGATGACCTGAAACAAAGCCCTCTGAATAGCTCTTCTCTCTGGTCGCCCGGGCCCCTGGTTTTCCTTTTTAATTTCTTTGTAAAATACCCACTTTTCAAAGGGTGCCTGTTCCTGAAATAGACACCCATGGGAGGGCAGTGGGACGCGGTATCACATCCACGGTTGCTATCTCAGTTCCCTTGACTGCTCCCTATTGTTCTTTCTTCCCGCTCAGCTGGCAGTCCTGGCTACGCCCAAGGCTTGACTGGTTTGCATTTATGTGGCTTATCTGCACCCGAGTCTGTTCTTCACCTTTGGGCTTCATTCTCTGCGTTGCCTGATCATCTTTCTTTGACACCATTGACCTCCAAAGGTCTCTCAGGGGATTCTAGGGCTGAGCCAGAATACCAGGGGAGACGTGTGGTTATCAGAGGTCCCAGACTGTGGCAGGAGGAGAGAAGAGGAAGCTGTCTTCTCAGATGTTCACGTATCAAGCCCAGTTTACAGGCCCGGGCAGTGGACCAGCTCCCTCTGCCTAAGTACAGTGGGCCGGCTGCAAACCTAAGGCCCTGCCCGTCCCCACTTAAATGTCCTCATTGGTCTGTCCAGGTCACCCAGGGGAGAAGAAAGGTTATTACTTGCAGAGAGAGCACCAAGGAGGTGGGCTTTAGGAAACACAATTGAATTGTGAAGAATATTAATCAAAGAGGGTGTGAAAAACCAGAATTGCTGATGTGAATGAGGCCAGGTCATCGTGGCGGGGTGTGGAGGGATGGGCGCCAGTGTCGGGGACGGCACAGGTGAGGGATAAGCATGACCGATGGGCATCAGAGGCGGGGCCAGTGAGAACTTGAGTCCTGGGCTCAGAACCAGGTCCGTGAGTCGCAATCGTGGGCAAGGGTGCCTCCGTCACATGGCGCCTGGTGTATGCAACAGGGACAAATCATGTGGCTGAAGGTACGGAGTGGGCGTTCCTCTCCTTCATCCCCCAGCTGAGTCCATCCTGTTCAGGTGTTGGGAGAAAGGCAGATACCTGTGGTCCGAGGGACTGGGCTGGGGGCTAGAGCAGGACCTTGCCCTTAGTTGGCAAGCTCTCCCCCTGTTTGGCTGCAGACAGACTGAGCCTGAGACACTGCAGGAAGTCTGAAGACTGCAGGTGATGGTCACTGTTACTGTCCACAGCTTATACCTTTAAAGGCCTTTGTCTCGTTCTCTGTGTTCAGTCAAGCACGTCTTTTTATAATCCCATCGTTTAGGAAACTTTCAGGCTTTAGAACAGCTCTCTCATCAGAATCATTGGAGCAGCATATTTATTTCATTCGAGCATGTATTGAGCGCCTACTGTGTATATGCCATGCAAAGAGTAAGCCTTCTTGAGATGAGGAAGTGACAGTGGGAGACTTGGGGTTCCTCTCTGCCATTAGATGGGATCCGGTCTTGATCTTGTTTCCCTCACAGGCCCTCGGTGACCAGTGTGTGCTCAGCACACCTTTGCTGAGCTGGGTTGTCACCTGAGGACCCTGATGCTTTCTGCTAGTGCAGCAGGATTGGTCCGTTTTCTGAGGAGCCTGAAAATAATTGTGATTAGTTGTCAATGGTAATGATGTAACAGCACTTGTATCTAAGTGAGAGTAGGTGACCGAGTGGAGAGGAGTGGAAAGGGCAATATAGAAGGAGAAAAGTTTACCAAAGAGCAGGCGTATTGGAGAGGTGCTCTGGAGATAAAAGGTAGAGCTGGTTAAAGGGACAATGAGAGTAGCCAGCGGCCAGCCGACATTAATTCATGAGCAGGGGTGTGAAGGGGAGCTGTGTTCCCAGGGGATAGATGGTCATCGCTGTGCTGTGCGCTCACAGCCAAAATGTACAGAAAACACCCACCAAACGCCAACTCCCTGTGTGCATGTTTGCGGTGTCGGTGGGCTCCGCAGTATCTCAGGAAGAGCCACCGAGGGCTTCAGAGGGGACACAAAGACAAGTATAGTTTTTTCCTTGCAAAAAAGGTCAAGCCTGAAATGTTTCGCACCAAGCCATCTGGCCACCCGGAGTGACCTGAGTATGGGGTTGGACCGTGCGTATCGTAGCAGTGCAGGTACTTGGGTTCTGGTTGGCCTCACCGGGGTGTGCCCCCAAGCCGTTTCTTGGGATTTGGGGGTGATGTGACTTGTAGAGTCACTGAGGCAGGGCGTGAAGGGGAGGGTCGGGCAGAAGCAAGTGGGGAGGAAGGAACCCCGTCGGCCCTCACCCATCCCACTGCATCCTCGAACATTGCCTGTCCTCTTGGCCCAAGCTGGTGAAGAACTGGGCTAAGAACAGAGTGAGTGTGGAGACGCTCCTTTTAACAGGTGTCGGGAGACAGATCCCCCCCCCCC
>NW_006784184.1:1014887-1016233 GCF_000442215.2 Lipotes vexillifer | reverse complement strand
CCCCCCCCCCCCCCACCGCCCGCACAGGCAGGAGAGGGCAGCTTTGTTCCGCCAAAGGCTTCTGCGGCCTGAGCCACTGAGGGCCCAACGAAGCAGCAGTGATGTGGTGGCGAGGCAGGGATGGAGCACGTGTGAAGCCCCCCTGTTCCGGGTCCTGAGTCTCCTCGTCCGTAACTGGGCTTAGTGCATCCCACCTGTGTGACACACGAGGTGGTGTGAGTGGGAAAGCTGCAAACAAAGTGCTGCAGCGTGTGTCCCCGGCACCCGGAGGTCCCCGGGAGGGGCTGGGTCCCCGGCAAGCTGTGCGGCGGGTTCTTTGTCCCAGTTATCCCAGCACCGCAACCACTGACGCTCGCGCCTGCCCTGGGACCACCTGGCTTTGAGGAAGCGGGCCTCTCTGAGGAGCTCTCACGGCTCTCTATGTTTATGCCTCTCCGGATGCTCCTTGTCCGGGGCAACCACACGCTCGATGCCATTTTGCGATTGATCTTCAGTTTGCGGAGAAGAGCCTTCCCTCCTCTTCCTGGCTTGGCATCTGCGGCCTGGCCGTGTTAGTCTTGGACGGCCCTGGGCTGCCTCGGCCTCGGAGCTGGCACGGCCTTGTTATGCCAGCTGGAGGAGGACGACACACCTGTGGGGTGCGAGGCGGGGTCTGAGAGGTGGCCGGGCAGGGGTCCTAATGACTCGAGGTGACACAGGCTTTTGCCAGCACGACCCCACTTCTTCATCTCCGCAGGCAGGCTCTCCAGGCTCTGCGGAGGAGCCGGGGTGTTTGTGCAGCTGCCCTGGCCCCTGGGGCAATGCTCCGTCTCACCTGGGGTCACCCTTTCTGGCCTCCAGCTGGAGTCTGTGCTCAAGTGCAGGCCCCTCTCAGGTCTCTGGCTTACAGAATCCTCAGGCCGCTGTCTTCTCTTCTCATTTCATGTTTGGACAAGGTATTGTTTTAAACAAGAAAACTGAAAAACAGATGGGCTGTGGTTTCCAGACTTCACATCTCCAGCATCACGATTAGAAACCAGGAGTCAACCCATCTGACGCTCTGGGACCTGATTCTGCATTTCTGACATTGGCAAAGTCCTCACGGAAGAGGCAGTGCCGGAGCTGCCAGCTGGGGAGCAGGCCGCGGCTCCCCGTCCCCTCCCAGCGCCGCTGTCCCTTCAGCCAGAGAGCTCGGGACAGGGGCTGACTAAGCGTCACGTGCTGTGGGGGAGACGCTGACCCACCATCTGGAACAGGCGCCTGGCGCTGTTTTTCCAGGGGTGGTTGGTTACAGGAGGTGCTCAGTCACCAGTGGTCTCTGCCCCCGTCGCCCCTGGAGGCCAGGCTCTTCTTTAGAATTGTGGGTT
>NW_006784184.1:1009189-1014853 GCF_000442215.2 Lipotes vexillifer | reverse complement strand
AGCAGTGTGGGACTTAGGACCGTGTTTTTCTCCGTACAGAGTGGCCCTTTGAAGGATCCAGTCTGCATCCCACATCACATCGTCCCCTCAGAGGCGAAGAATGAATTGTTCCCAGCTGGCTGCTCAGCTACATGTGACATAAAGCAACAAGCGACACGGGACTGCAGACGGACCCCAGAGACCAAGCTCTGCTCCCTCATTACCCACCCGAGGGATCTGAGTAGAAAAGAAGTCTCGTGAACACGAGAAAAAGTATTTGGAGAAAACATTCTGAACATTCGCCGTGGACATGCTTGTAACAAGGAAAACTTCTCAGGGTCACTCAGGGCTGCCAGGGGCTGGCTCATCGGGGGTCACTGTGAAGCCCCCTCTCCTCTCGGAGGCATGGGGTCTGCAGGAGCGCTCCATGGAACCCTTGTCCTTGCGAGTCATTTTTATTAGGAAAGGGTTCCCTGGTCACATAAGATTGAAAGATGCTGCCTGCTCTGCTTGGAGATTCACAGTATACATCAATGACGCCTAAGAAAACTTTGAACTCAGTTTAACCCCGTGCTTCCCAAATTTGTTTGATGATAGAATGCTAATATTGCAAAATATCTGTGGAACACATTTTGGGGAAAGCTGCCTTACGGGAAGATGTTACATGATGCCTGAAACTGGCAGTATCCCCTTTTCAAGCCAGGAAATTAATATTCCTCAGGGATCACGGCCTCGGTTCATTTGAATGGATGAGTGGTCGGTGCTGGCTCAGGGCTGGGTTTGCAGCCCTCTCCTGCAGACTAGAAATTTGATGTGACATCCTTCAGAAGGATAGGGAACGGGGGATCTATTGCCTTTAAAAATTAACTTTCTCACATTGATGATAAAAACTTTAGGGTTACAAAAATAATGCAACTGTGCTCTGAGACTAAAAGGTTAATCCTGTTCAACAGTTTTCCATCAGGATCTGTGGCTCTGGAATGGCCACTTAGGAAGTCTGGATGGAGATATTGTTTTAAACGCCTGAGAGTCAGAGACCTTTTCTTCCATGGTTTCCCTTGTAACTCAGGCTCGTGCCTTTACCAGGCCCTGAATTCTAGATTTACTGAATGGAATCCATAGAGCTTAGCTTTATGTAGCGTCTGGGAACCAAGCGAGTGTGTAGTCCTTTGTGGGGGTCATTCCTGACTTCCTTTCACGTCTTGGGTTTTTGATGGACAAGAATTGATGACTTGAGGTTTGGAAATGCTTCGTCAGAGCCCCAAACCTTCCACAGAGTTCCTCTAGGCACTTCAGTTCTGGCCCCACTTACAAAGGTTTCCTATTCAGCACTTCACACATTTTCTTGGGAGCCTTGTTCCTGCAGGCACACAGCTCCATATTCTTGCCTCACCAGCTACTCTTCTGATAATTCATCATGTGAGCACTGTGGTTTCTCTCCCGGCTGCATTCTGCTGTGTGATATTCACACATTGCCCCCCCTGGACCTCTAACCCAGCTTCAGAGCCCTGATGGAACATTCTGTTCCCTTACAGTTACCCTTCATCTCAGCTAAGAAGTCTTGAAAACCTGTTCCAAGGGGTGAAACACAGGCTTACCTATGTTCTTCCTCTCCCAGCCCACTAAACGATTTCATGTCTGCTATAGATTTACCTTCAGGTGAAAGGGGGACGCAGAAGACCACGTTGAGTTCTGGGGCTGCTTCGGTCTCCCAGTCTTGATAAATTTACCGGCTAAGAAAACATTCCCCTTGGAGCCATCTCTGCTGACCCCTCTGTGACACCTTTGGGGCTTGACAGCAAGTCAATGACTCCCGAGGTCAAAGGAGTTCTGGCTTCAAAGGAAAGATGCCGGACATGGGTGCCTTTGCTGGCCGGTGTCCCCTCTCTCCTTACTTTTGATTGATTCTTGTACACTGGAGGAGACAGAAAGTGGCCACCAGTCATCCCACAGGTCACCCCCAACACACACTTGTAATTACAACATGATCGCTTGCTGTCTGTGTGGCGCATGTGTGCTTAACCCGACTCAAGGCTCCTTCCTTCCAGCCCCTTCCTTGAGGGCAGGTCCTGCAGAAGGGCACCATGTTATGTGCATTGAAGTGACTCAACAAAAGCCTTTTGACTAAATCTGGGTTTACATGATGTTTAAAAGAGAAACATTAACTCCGCTCTTTTGTCTACATAATGTCACTTATTTGACGGATTATTTCCCCAGTCATCGCCAGCTGATGCACGTGGCAGCAGAGCCAATGTGCAGGGATGTGTCTGGGCGCGAGGAGCGTCCCAGCTTTCATTTTTTGGATGGATGGAACTTGTACAGAGTGGTGCTCATCCAGTGTGCTCATCACTTCCCAGGAGCTGAGCTGGGATGGGCTTTAGGTGGTCCTTAAAACTCTCACCCAGCAGGATAACTGCAGAAACCACAGAATAATTTGCAAGGTGCATAGAAAAACGGTTGCCTCAGATGTGCCCTCAGCACTCACCCGTATTTACATTGTGAAAGAAGAGTTTTGCTTCTTTCACAATGAACTCTTATGCGTCTCTGCCTGGCTTTCTTTTCGCACGGGCCACTTCTCTTCCCTGGACCCAGCTTCTCTTCCTTTCTTTGCCCTGCTTTCCTCTGAAGGCCACCCGTGTATGCTGACTATCTCGATGGTACCCAGGGAAATACACACAGTAACCCTCCCAGAAATAACTTGGCAAATTCTGGTGCAAGGGGGATTGAGCTGTATCACAGTGCCAGGGACGTCCAGGGGGATTTCTCAATTTCTGAAAGTCCAGGATGGATGCATGGCTAGAAAAATTCCTAAATAAGAAACAAACAGGAAATGTCACCATGAGGTTCTCCTGCCTTCTCGTGAAAATCTTCTGTTCTCCTGCCTGTTATCCCCAGCTTCGACATTGCTGTGGGCAAGGAGGGTGTGAGCCAGATTTTAAGATAATTGTGTAATTGACCACCTGGCCTTTATAACAGTATCTGGCCCTGGACTTTGTGTAAGACCTTAGGCAACTTTTTAAACCTGGGAGGTATATAGTCGGAAGGCAGTTAAAATGGGTATTAGCCAGAGCCACCTGGAAGTGAGTTCTGACTCACTTATGGGTGGCAGAGTCAGGAAGATATTTTGCAATGTAGCTTCATCAGATCTGAGAGCTCATTGCGGGGCCTGGTGCCAAGGAAGAGGTTCTGGTTACATAAATATCTGGTTATTCTACAGTATTTTAATAACAACGACCCTTTATAAATTTTTTAATGCTTATTACGTGCCAGCCGTAGAGTTGGATGTCATGCCATAAAAAATGCAGCTCACGTGGAAGGTAATCCCACTGTCCTCCTCGTTTAGCTGTGAGGAGACTGAGGTTTGGGGAGCGGGGGCAGCCTGTCCGAGGTCGTGCTGCCACTTGACCCCTGGCCAAGTCTGACCCAAAGCCCAGTCACTTCTGCTCTCTGCTCCACTGCCTCCTGGATGGTAACAGAGGGCAGGATGGGGAGGGGGTCATACGAGCTTCCTTGCTCTGAATTGGGGTGGAAAAAATCACGGCATCAGGCACCCCATTATTGGGTTTGGGCCCCAGCTCCGGGTGCTAAGGGGAAGCCTGAGTAAATGACCATGGTTGATAAGGGCAGTGATTCTGACAGGGTCTACACAGTTCTCTGAGAGCAATGCCTATCTCGTAGGGTCTTGTGGTTGAACAACAGAACGTTTACAAAGTGCCTGACAAATACTAAATAAAAATAATGGTTAGTACGTGGATTTTTTTCCACTTATGAAAGTAGGTGTTGGAAATTGTCAAGCCATTTCACAATGACAATTTCAGCCGTTTTTCTTCCCTTTCATTCTTCCCCAGATCATTTCTCGTGGAGATGGAAATTTGTCTTTCACGTTATTTAGGGCTCGGTTTCCTGAGTTCTTTTTACCCGGGACAGTCACGTTCTTTACACCGAACACAGCAACTTCCACAAGGGCAATTCCCTTCTGAATATCTGTGGCGGTAAAAATGATGAATATTCATAGGGTAATAATGATTATGATTATAATAACGATTCCCACTTACTTAGTATTTAGTGCTAATGTGCTAAGCCCTTTTGCATGCATTTTCAATTAACTCTAAAATAATCCTGTGAGATAAGTGTTATTCTACACGTTTTACAGATTAGCAATGTCACCCACTTTCTCCAGGCACTCAGCGTCTGGTTTTGCCTGGTCACGGGTTGCTGGTAGGCACCCAAAACTGTGGGCATCCTGGCACCTTCCCCATCTCTTCTGTAAAGCACGGTCCATTTGCTGGCAGCCATTTCCAAGCACAGTGTCTGCCAACGCAGGGGTCTTCCCACCTTCTCCGCAACGTATGTGGTGTAGCCTTGTATCTGGGTGTCCTCAGACACCACCACCACCACCCCCCCGCCCATGTTCTCCGTAAACAGTTACTGGCACATCCTTCCCTCCACCTTCCGTCCACTGGGACTGCTTGCCCAGGAACTCATACTCATAAGCATGTCCTCTATCAGGAGGCATTAAAAGTCACAGGACACCTTGGCACAGGTCCTCAGAGTGCCACTTGTACTCCAAGTGTGCGGACTCTAACCAGTTAAGTAATTTTAACCAGTCACATACCACTTAAAGCATGTTTATAGCAAAACCTTCTATAGAGTAGAACGCAACATTTAAAAATAATGCAGTCTGGAGGGGAATACGTCCCTGGACACCAACAATCAACGTGCTCATGTGCCTCCAGCAGGTCCTTTGGTGGAAAAGGCTGAGAAGTTCCTGACCATGATATTTATGGACACGTTTACAGTAGCTGCATGGGTGCAGGGTAAACAACCAAGAGAGTCTCTGAGCCCGGCCTGATGGGAGCTGCCAGTGTGACAGATGGTACGTGTATGTTGAAAACCCAAACCAAGGCTGTTCTTTGGGCATCTGAGTTAGTTTCCCTGGGGCGGCCATACCCAAATGCCACGGGCCAGGTGGCTTAAACAACAGGAATTTATTCTTTCAGTACTGGAAGCTGGAAGTCTAAGGTCCAGATGTTGGCAGGTTTGCTTTCTCATGAGGTCTCCTTCCGTGACGTGCAGAGGGCCTCCTTCTCAGTGTGTCCTCTCATGGTCGTCCCTCTGTGTGTGCAAATTTCCTCTTCGTGTAAGGACACCAGTCCGATTGGATCAGGACCCACCTTAACGGCCTCATTTTAACTTAGTCACCTTATTTAAAGGCCCTAGTACAAAATACAGTCACATTCTGAGGTGCCGGGGGTTAGGACTTCAACGTATGAATGTGGCGGGACACAATTCAGCCATGACAGCATTTAAGGCAGTGTCACAAACAAGGCGACACCTTAAGTGGGCTCTGAAGGAATAACAGGGGCTCGCTGGCCACGCAAGCAGATGCGGGTGAAGCTGGGTGGGGAAGGAGCCAGTCCAGACAGTGCCCTGTGTGTGTGGAAGCTCAGGAGGCCACGTGTTCTGGAGCCTGGGATGAGGGAAGGGGTGGATGTGGAGCCGTGACGGAGACCACACCAGGCAGGGTGCTGAGCCAGCGGCCTTGAGGGGGCCAGTGATGGGGCCAGGTGTGCACTGAGAAAGCTGGTCCTAGACATGCCGGAGCATGTGATGTGGAGAGTGAGACTCGGATAAGGGGGGCTGTTAGAGGGTTGATCAGAGCCCCACGTGGGACTGGGTTCAGCA
>NW_006784184.1:1001783-1009099 GCF_000442215.2 Lipotes vexillifer | reverse complement strand
GGTTGAACCCAAAGTCTCTTTTTCAGACCTAACAGTTCCCTTCCGTGGAGTTGAAGACCACGTCCCTCATTCACGAAGAGAAAATTACTGTAGCTAATGTCTTGCAGAGTGTGTGTGTGTCAGGCAATGGTTTAAGCCCTTTACCGATACGAGCTTATTTAGCCTTCTCAATGCTTATTCCCCCACTTTACAGAAAAGAAAATTGAGGCCCACTGAGATCATATGGCCTCCCTAAGGGCAGAGGACTGCTGGGGAAGAGCCAGGATGCAAGCTCAGGCAGGTTGGCTTAGGAGCCCTTGCTCTTAACTCCTACCCCGCCTTGTCTCTGCTGGGCAGCCAACTACCTGCTGAATCCCTGCAGGCTGGTGGTGGGCTTTCTGTCCTGCCAGCTTCCAGGACATGGAGCCTATTCCTCAGAACTCCCGAGGTTTTGTAATAAACGTCATTAGGTTGACTGAACATAGGTAAATCCTTTCCCAGGCTACTAGATTTGCTCTGTGACACATTCATAATTAATTGTTGCTGGTTGAATGTGCTCAGTGGGCTGAAGCTGGAGGTGGGATAAATAAGAGTTTGGCTCTGTTCTAAGGAGCTCACAGTCTAGACTCCAGAGTGCATGTGAAGGGCCCAGTTACTACAGTGGAGAAACAACTCTGGAACTCTCCATAACAGAAAGCTGCATTCAGAGGGATGCTATTACAGGTGAGAAAGGGAACATCCTTTCCTTTTAGGAGGGGCTCACATCACATGCTCCAAGACAGCATTACAGGGAGATGGTGGCAGAGGGAGGGACGCACTTATTTTTATGGAACTTATCACTGGGGGGTCATGGCTGTGTGTACGGATGAGACATCTGGACACGTCTAAGCAATAGACCTACAAGTGCCGAGGAAGCAAGATGGATTCATTTTCATTCATTCCACGCGTATATTGATGGCCCACTATGTGCTAGGTGGTCTACTAAGTGGTGAGTGAGTATAAGATTAAACCATCTTTCAGGAATTCACTGCCATGGTCTCACCCTGTGGTGGGGATATGTCCTGTCGTTAAGCATCAGAAAACCGTTCCTCTGTTTCCAGTCCTCAGCACCCACTTGGAAGAGGGAGGCCTTTTAACAGGATTGGGTCTCCGTGTCCTCCCCACTCAGCCAGTGAGTGTTCTTCGTTACATTCGGCATAAAATATCATAGGGAAAAGCTCTCCTGCTGTCCACACTGACACATCACCTTGGTACTCGGGTCTGAATGAGCATCTCGAGACAAAGTGCTTGCAGCACATCAGTGACCCCCCTCACCTGAAACAAGATCCCCTGGACGTGTATAGAAACCGTAAGAGCTCATTGTCACAACCTTCCACCGTTCCCACCACCCTCAAAAGGCACTGACTGAGGGCTCTGGTTCCGGGAATCTTATACTCACCATTGCTCAGAGAAAGTCTCCCTCTTCTGTGTGTTTACAATGAGAGGGAGAGAAACTGAGGCTGCTGGACGCCAAGAGGAAACAGACACAACTAAATAACAAACAGTGAACAAACACAAATAGTTAAGAACAAATATTGGCTTTGTACGAAAGCCAAGAGTGTAGGGGCCCTGTCACATTTACAGAAGGGAGCCTTGTTCCCACAGACAGGGGCCACCTCCTTGTCCCAGCCTCCCTGGACTTGGCAGGGATTGAAAGTCCCCGAGGAAGCTGAGTACGACCGCACCATTTTGCAGTGCACCGTTTTGGAAAGGGTAGAAGGTGTGAGGGGCTTCTGGACCTTTGTGGAGAAGTCACGAGGGGCTGGAGTTGTCACCTGCAAAGTCCCTTCCATCCTCAGGTCCTCTGAATTGGCTTTCTACCATCTGTCTTTTGCAGTGGAGACAGAGTGAATTAATTGCCCTCACTTTTCCCACTGCTCTGCCTCGGTGGGGAGGGATAAGCAGGAATAACTGATTCACACATCCCCAGAGAGAAGGAGCTGCAGAGAAAAACTTGCCTTGGACAAACAGTCTGCCGTCCACCAAGCAAAGCACGCGGACATTTGGAAAATATCTAAATGATCGGTGGACATTCTTCACTTTTAATTCTCAAGCAACAAGTGCTTTTGGGGAGGGGATCCACCGTGCATATATTTAGCATCAGGGAGACTTGGCCAGAAACAAGTGTGTGTGCGTGTCTGTGTGCGTAAGCATGCATGTGTATATATGCGGCTGTCTGGGTATGAGTCTGTGTGTAATATGAGTGTGTGAGAGAGCATGTGGGAAGGTGTGCATGTATATGAGTTTTATGTGTGAGTGTATATGAGTGTATGTGGATATGCCAGTTTGTCAGTTTGTGAAAGTGAGTGTAAGCGTGTGTGAGCTTAGTGAGTGTGTGTGTGTGTGTATGTGTGTGTGCGTGCACACCCAGAAACACATGTCCATGTGTCTGAGGGCTCTTGGAAAACAAGACCCTGGATTCCAGCTGGTGATATGGGCAGTATTTCCTGAAATTGCTTCTGACTCATAAGCCCTCTAAGACCAGCTAAAATAATACAAAACAATTCAAATATGCAGAGACTTGGGTTTGCTTTCTTTTGGTTAGTTTACATAAGGGAAGTTGTTATTGAAAAGGGAATTTATCCGAAGGTTTCCTGAGTGCAGCCCTGTCCTGACTCAGGGTGGTTTTTGCTTGCCTGTGCTGCTGGCCTGCATCAGGCTGTATGTGACAGCTGCAGTCGTAACCAATTTTGCTCAGAGCTCAAGGTTACAGAGCATCTGCCTGACCTCATCGCCGTTTTCATGCCATGGCATGAGCATATAATGGGAATCACAGCAAGCTGGAATCAGGAGTCCGAGTGACCTGGGGAAGGTCAGCGAAGCTCTTGGAGCCCAGCCCGGTCCCTGACCAACCTGGGATCCACACCATCTGCCTTTCCTGCCTCGGAAACGCATGAAGAAAGATGAGAAGCACATTGAAAAAGGCGCCAACCTTGTTACTTGGTGATCATCTTTTGATACTGAGCAGTAAAGTCAAGTGACTCTGAAAGTCGGCCCCTGTGGTCTCCGATGACCAGTCTGAATTTCCTTAGGTTTCTACGGCTCCTTGCACTGTAGCCACCTATGAAAGGAGAGAGAAAAGGAATAGTCTCTCTTGTACTGACTGTCCCAATCCACTGATTTAGAATAAGCCTTTATGTTCCACTATCTCTAAATAAAGGTTGATTTGAAAAATGCCTGAACCTCTCTCTTTGTGCTCCTGTCTTGGCCTCTGTCCTTCCTGCAGGGGATGGCCTCTCCCCCACACATTAGAGGCCACCTCCACCTCCTTTGCCTGGGGAAGCCACAGTGCATCCCACTGGGTTGGGAACACAGCATCACACGGTCCAGATCCCCGGCTGGACACACACCCCAACTCCACCCCCGCAGTCTTTGCAGTTCTCTCCTTGGAAGGGAGAGTGAGGCCTGGGTTCCAGGCAGATCTAGGCAGACAGGAATTCCACCGTGGATGCCAGCTTAGATTTCCTCTCTTCAAAAGGGTACACACTGCGGGCACAGATCATCTCTTTGGAAGTTTAGATCAAAGAAATAAGAGTCAAAGATAAAAGCCGTTCTCTCGTGCCTGTGATGAGAGCCAGCAGAATCCCATTGTCACTGCCCTAATTTTTTCTTCGCCTCTTAGCCATGTCCCTCCCTGACTTTAGAAACCTTCCCTGTATTGAGTGAATGTTCACGGGGCCCCTCTCTGTGTGAGGTAGGGCTTAAGGGAGAGGCTGCAAACGAGACACACAGGCCCTGCCCTCATGGGGCTGCAGACAAACAGGAAAGGAAGACACGAGCCACGAACTAGGGTGAAATATCATGTGTTACGAACGGGGTGCGCATGTGGCTGTGAGTACAGCGCTCAGGGATTTCACTTCTCTAGGGGTCAGGGTCGCCATCCTTGGGGAGATGACTTTAGGTGAAATTTGGGGGGCCTGCAATGTAAGCTCCATGAGGACTGTCCCCAGAGGGTGCCTTGTGTAGGAAATGCCCCCTAAATATTTGTTGAAGGGATAACAGAGGAGTTAACAAAAGGGGATGGCTCTGTGGAGGAGGTGCCAGGCCGAGAGAACTTTGCATCTGACGGCCATGTGCTCAGCCCAGCAAAAGAGGTCCTCACGGCCGCGCTGGAGAGAGCAGCACAGGGAGCTGGGGGGGAGCCTAGGAGCCAAAGCTCCACCAGGAGGCAGAGACCAGCTGGCCGTCTCCAACCTTGTTGAGGAGTTTGGGCTTATTCGGGGATCACAGGGAGCCAGTACACGCTTTGAGGTGCCACAACGCTCAGACAGGTGCTGCCCATTTTGAAGTGGTCCTTCTGAAGCTCTAATGGGCCATGGAACCACATGGGCATCTTGTTAAAACGCAGATTATTCAGTAGCTGGAGCCTGGGGTTCTGCACCAGCTCCGAGGGCCTATGCTGCTGGTTCCAGGCATTGCACTTTGAGAAGCAGAGGTACAAGATGCTGTGGAAATGTTGGCTTCCTGGCCACGTAATGACCGATATCCCTTCATGATGGAGGATGTGTGAAGTTCTGTGGTTCATTTTGGTACAAAGGATAATCGCATCTCAGAAATGGCATGGATCTTCATCCTGACGCACCTAACCTTAATAACTCCTGTTTCCAGGAGGAAGGGGAGCCCGTCACTGGGGGCATCGTCTGCCGCTGGTGACCAAGTTTAATAGCAGCAGCAGTGGGTCTGGACCCCAGGTTTCCCTGAGTATCAGCTAAAAATCCTTTCTCCTTTACTAAACCAGCTCCATTTTTCACATGGCCTTTCACCTACCGTGTCCCACCAGGATATGGGTGGAGGCCGGTTGTGCCTAGAACAGGCCGTCACCTCATACCGGAGAGGATTCTGGCCACCGCCCGAGTCCTGGAGGATTAACTGCAGTGCTCTGTGGCCTTGGAGCCAGGCCAGCCCAGAAAGTTTCCCAAGCCCAGATTAGCCACAGCCTGAGATGTGCTTGCAGTAACACTCTCATGGCCCTTCTCTTTTCTGGATGTTAATGAGTTCAGGAGCCCGCCCATCAGGTGATGCCCTGGTGCCCAGAGTGAATGACCAATGCTCCAGCCACCAGGGTGGGTCCTGGGAAGACCTACAGTGGTGGGAGGTCACCTGTGGTGCTATAGTGGGGGGCAGGTATAGAATATTCCTCCAGCTGAAAATATTCCTCACTTGCTTGTCCTTGTTCAGTCCATTTCCACCACCAGTTATTCATTCTTTGGCTTAAGCACTGCCTCACTGTCCATTCTTTTTTTTTTTTTTTTTTTGTGGTACACGGGCCTCTCACCATTGTGGCCTCTCCCGTTGCGGAGCACAGGCTCCGGACGCGCAGGCTCAGTGGCCATGGCTCATGGGCCCGGCCGCCCCGCGGCATGGGGGATCCTCCCGGACCGGGGCACGAACCCGTGTCCCCTGCATCGGCAGGCGGACTCTCAACCACTGCGCCACCAGGGAAGCCCCCAGCTCTGTGTTTGACCTCCAGATGCTTCCTATTTTTGATGGCTCCTAATCAGAGTTGGTGGTGATATAAGGAACTGGAGTGAAACCAGGCTTTCAGGTTCCAGGTGGAGTTTACAGTAAAGATATGAGTAATACCTGACACTTGCACGTGCCTCTCTGTCCCACAGACAGTATGAATCCCTGGAAAACCATGTGTGCTACCTCCAGGGTGGGGCAGAGGTGAGCCCAAGGTCAAGGACAGAAGGTACAGGATTTCTGAACAGAAATGAAAATGCACTTTGGTTCCATAATACCGCCGCCCATAGTCCCTTGAAATGATGCTGTGTCACCTTCAGAGCATCGCCACACATGTGTCTTTTCTTTTTTTTTTTTTAAGATTTTTTGATGTGGACCATTTTAAAAGTCTTTATTGAATTTGTTACAATATTGCTTCTGTTTTATGTTTTGTATTTTTGGCCACGAGGCACGTGCGATCTTAGCTCCCCGACCAGGGATCGAACCTGCACCCCCTGCATTGGAAGCTGAAGTCTTAACCACTGGACCGCCAGGGAAGTCCCATGTGTCTTATCTTTATGTCAGCAGTTATGCTGTCAGAAAAGAAGGCAAATATTCTACCATGGCATAAAGGCCACTGAGGGATGTGTTACCCCCTGAATTCATGTTTCTGAGCGCCACGCTGGAGTGGCTTTGGAAGCTGAATTTTAACTGTCTGTAGGGGTGGGTGGGCTTGCCTTTGAGAAATTCGGAGGACTTCATAATAGAGTTGATGGGTTACACAGATGGCTGAATTTGATCTTTAAGAGGGTGGGAGCTGCGTCCCACTCATATGGGCATCCCTCTCGGTGCCCATCGCAGTGCTTTGCATCTATTGTGTTCTTTTTTTTAAAAAAAATAAATTTATTTATTTTATTTATTTATTTTTGGCTGCGTTGGGTCTTCGTTGCTGTGCTCAGACTTCCTCTAGTTGTGGCGAGCGGAGGCTACTCTTTGTCGCGGTGCTTGGGCTTCTCATTGTGATGGCTTCTCTTGTTGCGGAGTATGGGCTCTAGGTGCGTGGGCTTCAGTAGTTGTGGCACGCGGGCTCAGTAGTTGTGGCACACAGGCTTAGTTGCTCTGTGGCATGTGGGATCTTCCCAGACCAGGGCTCGAACCCATGTCCCCTGCACTGGCAGGCGGACTCAACCACTGCGCCACCAGGGAAGTCCCTGTACCTATTATGTTCTTAACAAATGTTGGCAGAAGTTTAATGGTGGGGGAAATAGTCATAGACGTGGCATCTGAGGAGGGCCTCTTTAAATGAACAAGATTTTAGGAGACAAGGACTGGGGTGGAAGGTATCCCAGAAGGAAGAGCTATGAAAAGCAAAGGCATGGACGGGGGTTTCCAGGGATTGAAGAGGAATCCTCCTGTTTGCTCGGAGCACAGAGTGTGTATCAGGAAGAACTGGGGGACAGGATTACAAAAATGAGGTCGAATCATATTGGGGAGGACCTTGAATTTAGGAATTCATGTAGTTCAGAAGCAGTGGGGAAATGTGGAACCCATGTCTACATGTGTTTGGGGTACAAGGTAGGCTAACAAATGTCAGATGGGATTTATTTCCACACTACTAACACACCTTATTTTTTTTTTCATGCCTAAATCTTTTTTATTTTTATATTTTTGGTTCCAATTCATCCTTCTCTCTCTTTTTTAAACATTTTTATTGAAGTATAGTTGACTTACAGTGTTTAGTTTTAGGTGTAAAACAAAGTGATTCAGTAATATATATATATATATATATATATATATATATTTATTCTTTTATTCTTTTCCATTACAGTTTATTACAAGTTACTCAATATAGTTCT
>NW_006784184.1:994185-1001320 GCF_000442215.2 Lipotes vexillifer | reverse complement strand
ATATATATATAATTCTTTTTCAGGTTCTTTTCCCATATAGGTTATTATAAAATATTGAGTACAGTTCCCTGTGCTATACAGTATATCCTTGTTGTTTATCTATTTTATATATAGTAGTGTGTAATGTTAATCCCACCCTCCTAATTTATCCCTCCCTTCCCCTTTCCCCTATGGTAACCTTCAGTTTGTTTTCTATGTCTGTGTAAGCCACCTTCTTAATGCCAGAACAAGGCAATTTGGGAGGATGCGTGTAAACCCAAACAACCCCTAAAGCCTTGACATTGCCTAAACTGTAATCAGCAGCCCTCCCCTTGGGAAATCTCTAATCCTCACATCAATGGTCACCTTAGTGGTACTGGGCCCTAAATTTTTATCTCCAGCCCATCCTCTCTGGAGCTTATGATTCCAGAAACTATCTGAGCATCGCCCCCCGGATGTCCAGTAAGTGCCTCACCTCCAACTTCTGCTGCAGGAGACCCAGTGTTTCCCCTGATCCTCTTCTGATATCTCCTGTCCTGGTTCAGTGTATTCACCTGATCCCCTAAATCAGAACCTGGGGGTCACTTTTACCCTCATGCATCTAAACAAGAGCCTCGGGATCCCATTTATCAGATATGGCCCCTTTCCTACGCTGGAGAAGTTTGCAGTAGAAATGTTTTGCCTTTTCTTTTTCACATTTCCCTGTGTGTGGGATTTCTCCCAATTCAGCCAGCTATGATCTTCTATCTCTAAAGTGGTAGTGGGGAGGACCATTCTATTATAACAAGAAAATGGAGAAAAGGGGTCAGTGTTCAGTATCTGACTACCAACCTAGGATTTCTGAGTTCTAATAAGATTAGAGAAACACCTTTTTTCTACATTCCTTAAAATACCAATAACATATCAAGAGGCAGCTTTTGGGGGCTACATCTTGAACTTGCCATAAGTCAAGGCTAGAGAAGTCTCAGGATCCTAAAGAAAGTTCCCTCCTTCTATGAGAGGAAAGAAAGCCCAACCCTTGTGTCCAGTGAGGAGTGGGAAGGGGGAGACGGCCTGAAGCCCCAGGGTGGGGTCAGTAGAGGAGTGGAGGGAAAGGCGTGAGGCACCGAGGGCTGTGCCCACCCCTCACTTAGAGCCCCGCGTGGCCCTGCACCGGCAGGGAAGCCACAGCAGAGTAAGGACGGCCCCGTGACGCAGTGGGCAGTGAGCGTGCCCGGGGTATTGCTCCCGGGCATCGCCTCCTCTGTGATAGGGAGGGATGCAGAAACCCCTGTGCGCTGTGCAGGATGCAGGCCATCAGGGGGAAGGATGGAAGATGTGGCACAAGAGGCAAGGGGGGCTGGTCAGACAGGGACATCTGCAGGCCCGCCTGAGTCAAGTGAGCAGAACAGAGGCAGGTGGGGCAGCAAGCGGCAGAGGCAGCTGGGCTCTCAGGGCTCAGGGAGGAGCGGAATGCTGCCAGGCACCCAGAGAGCCTGGAGCCCGGAGGGAGACCTGCGGGTCCCAGCCTTCCAGGACACCCAGACCCCATCTCGGGAGAGGCCAAGCAGTGGGGCGGATGCCTGAGGACAGAACTTTACCTGAGAGACTGAGTGACCCCAGTGAGACTGTTGGAACCAGAGGAGACCAGAATACTCTCAATTACAAGGGAATCTTATCTGGCAACAAAGAGCACTGAAGAGCTGACATGCTACAGTGCAGACAACCTCGAAACCGTCATGTTCGATGGAAGAAGCCAGTCATTAAAAGAGCACACTTTCAGTTTATTGCCTTTGGTTGGAGACTAAAGATCACTGGAGGAAACACCCCTTTGCGATCCCCCCTGTCTGCAATGAGGAAACTGTTACCTACACTGTACGAATCCCCTTTGTGAGGACTCAGAGGAAAAGTGCTTTGGCCTTAGATTCGGGAAGGTTGTTCTTCTGAACAACTGGCTGACGTTTATCTTATGAGCATTGTGACATGTGTAAAGAATACTTCCCTGCTGGGTAGCTGAGAGCCAGATTCGTGATCCATCCCTTGTCACTCACTTCTCCTTACTTAAACACATGCATACACGTGCACACAAACACACACAGACACACACAGAGACACACACACACACACACACACACACACACACACACAATGTGCTCATCTCATGCCTGCCTCCAGTTTTGGTCCCTAGCCTATGCTCTTTTTCGCTTTGTTGTCTGCTTCTGTTTTTTAATATCTTCCTGTGTTCTGTGTATGTATGGAACCATTCTGTTTTGGAGTAAGTAGGATAGAAATCAGACCTCCAGAACATCTCCTGAATCTGCCCCCTCGGCTCAAGCCTTCCTGCATCCCTGTGGATTGTTGTCAATAGGCTCCTAAGTGTTCCCCCAGACTCGTGTCTCATTTCTCTGCATTCATGCTCCACACTGCTGCTAAAAACATCTTTTCACAATTCCCTCTCTTCATAAATCTTCCATGTCACCCCCTTGGTTTTAAAATGGGGCCACGTATCCCAGGTGGGCACGACCCAGGTGTCAGCACCTGCCCCGGCCGGCCTCCCACCTCCTTCAAGGCAGCCCTTCCTGTCCCTGCCCTGTGTGCTCTTGCCCCCTTTCTCTTGGCCTCTGCGCGTCTCTCTTCCCTCTGGATGCCTGTGTCCCCCAGTCTCTCTGAGGAAATCTCGCTCATCTGATGCCCCTGCGTCTGCACCCCAGAATCCCTCGGAGTCACTTCTGCTTGACTGTAACCACCCCTGTGGTCGATGGGCTCCTTAGAGCAGGGACGCTCTTCATCTTTGCATCGTTGGTCCTTAGTGCTGGGTTTGGTTTATAGTAATGACGGTTGAATTAATTTGATACGTAGACGTTGATGGCTTACAAATAATATCACCTTTTCTCTCTTTTCCACTGAATTCGGAACATTGGAGACTGATGCTGAAATCAAACGGAGGACGAGACCAAAATACCAGCTTTACTGCTGGTGAAGTTAGAAGCTGCAGCATAGATGCCGGTCAAACCCAGGTTTCCTAGGGCTTTGCTCCAAGACCATTGTTGTGATGGGTCAGCTGGGGACAGCTGGGTTTTCTAGAGCAGATATGTTTACCCAGAGTCACTTCCTCACTCCTCGAGGCAGAGACAACCCTCCAGACTCACCCCCCAAGCTGGGCCTGGGCCAGGGCCACATGTGCTGGGGCTGTGGATGCTGAGCTGGGTGGGCGCAGCTGCTCTGGGGACAGACCCATCCCAGAGAGATGCCTGGAGGAGCCCAGCCTCTCACTCAGTTCCTCATTCCCAATCCACCTGTTGGGCAAGTCGCTCCTCCACCAAGAGAGGGGACGTGGGGGAGAGGAATGTATTCCCTCAGTACCTTCCCAAGGTGAAGTTTCTGTTTGTGGGTCCAGAGGACAGAACCGAGGGAGAGAGGGTGTTAGGCAGGGTCTTATAATTAACACAAAGCATTTCTTACTGATCTGAGCAGAAATGACGACTGGGATGTACTGAGCATTACTATGAATCCTGCTGGGTGGGAAAATGACATTATGGTTATGTTAGAAAAAATGGTGTTTAATTTTTTTTAATTATTATTAGAGTTGATTTACAATGTTGTGTTATGTTAGTTTCCGGTGTACAGCAAAGTGAATCAGTTATACATATATACATATAGCCACCCTTTTGTTTTTTTTCAATTCTTTTCCCATATAGGCCCTTACAGAGGATTGAGTAGAGTTCCCTGCGCAATACAGCAGGTTCTTATTACTTATCTATTTTATATACAGTAGTGTGTATAAGTCAATCCCAATCTCCTAATTTATCTCTCCACCCCTGCCCCCGCCTTATCCCCTGGTAACCGTCAGTTTGTTTTCTACATCTGTGACTCTACTTCTGTTTTGTAAATAAGTTCATTTGTACCCCTTTTTTTTTAGATTCCACATATAAGCGATATCATATGATATTTGTCTTTCTGTGTCTGACCGACTTCACTCAGTATGACAATCTCTAGGTCCAACCACATTGCTGTAAATGGCATTATTTTGCTCTTTTTTTTTCTTCTTTTTTTTTTTGCAGTACGCGGGCCTCTCACCGCTGTGGCCTCTCCCATTGCGGAGCACAGGCTCCGGACGCGCAGGCCCAGCGGCCATGGCTCACGGGCCCAGCCGCTCCGCAGCATGTGGGATCCTCCCGGACCGGGGCATGAACCTGCATCCCCTGCATTGGCAGGCGGACTCTTAACCACTGCGCCACCAGGGAAGCCCCTATTTTGCTCTTTTTTATGACTGAGTAATATTCCATTGTATATATGTACCACATCTTCTTTATCCAGTCCTGTGTTGATGGACATTTAGGTTGCTTCCGTGTCCTGTTCCATGTTCCACTATTGTAAATAGTGCTGCAGTGAACATTGGGGTGTATGTATTTTTGAATTAGAGTTTTCTCCATATATATGCCCAGGAATGGGACTTCTGGGTCATATGGTAGTTCTGTTTTTAGTCTTTTAAGGAACCTCCATACTGTTCTCCATAGTGGCTGTATCAATTTACATTCCCACCAACAGTGTAGGAGGGTTCCCTTTTCTCCACACTCTCTCTTTTTATCAGTTAGAAATGCACATTGAGATATGTATGGGTGGAACAACATGGTATCTTAGATTTATTTTAAAATACTTCAGCCAAAACCAAAAACAAAATAAGAGGTGAGGGGAGGAGCAGAAATGGGTGAAATAATCAGACAAATATTGATAATTGATGAACTGGGTGATAGGTACACAGGGGTCCATTATGCTATTCCCTTCGATTTTCTGAATGCTTGAAATGTTCCATAACAAAGTTTTACATGAAAGGATATTGGGGAGCTTAGGGAATCTCTGAGTTGTCTACCGAACCGGGATGGGAGGTAAGGCATCCTGGAGTGACACCCCAAGCCATCCACAGAGGGGTGACCGACGGAGGCAGCCTCTGGGTCCCCCACTGCTGCCGTGTCCAGGAACCAGATGCAGCGGTAACCTCCGTCCTCTGCGGCCAGAATGGAGCTTCTTTGGACGACTGGCTTCTAGAGCAAAGTCTGGGGCAGGAGCGGGATTGGCTGAGCCTGGGTCACCAGGCCCCCATGTCCTGCCCTGACCGGGGCGGTGAGCATTGGGCAGCTGCACTTCTCTGGTGGGAGGTGGGCTCTGCCTCATCCAGTGCAGGAAGGGGAATCCATCTTTAAAAAGAAAGGTTAGGGCTTCCCTGGTGTCGCAGTGGTTGAGAGTCCGCCTGCCGATGCAGGGGACGCGGGTTCGTGCCCCGGTCCGGGAGGATCCCACATGCCGCGGAGCGGCTGGGCCCGTGAGCCATGGCCGCTGGGCCTGCGCGTCCGGGGCCTGTTCTCCGGGACGGGAGAGGCCACAGCAGTGAGAGGCCCGCGTACAGCAAAAAATAATAATAATAATAAATAAAAAGAAGGGTTAATTTCCACGGCGAAGAGGAAATGGTTCTCCCACCCTTTGAAACGCATCTCCATTTCCATTAGGTTTTCACTGTAGTCTCTACAGCATTAGCTCTTGTGCCGTTCTTCTCATTTTACAAGTATTTTCATAGCCGTTTCCCTATAATTCTAGTAATATTGTGTTTGTCATTTACATGGTGTTCTCACACTCATTCTCCACAACAACCGTGTGAGTCAGAGTCCTCCCATGTTACAGATGAGACGCACCCAAGTCCCCAGGGCTTTGAGGAGGTGACCTCAGACTTCAAAACCGAGAGTCCCACCCTGAGATCAGCCTGTGTCATTTCCACTGCGATGCATCCAAACTTACGGCTATGACTCTGGGCCAGGTTTTGAGCACATATTCTTCTTTATCTCAACCTAATCGAGAGCCAAAAAGTCATAGATTTTTGTCCTCCTTCGGTAACTTTTTGGGACAGTTTTTCTCAGTCCTTTGAGGCTTGTCACAAGCAAACACAAGAATACCAAAAATTCGATGAGCAGTTAGAATTTCAGAGAGAGCTGTAAACTTGCTCTCACTTCTAGGCAACATCGAAGAATACCCGTTTTAAGATCCCTGTCGATCAGTTGGCGGCTCCCATAGAAGCCCGATGAGTTAATTGTCAAAGAATCTGAAGTATGAAATAGGTTTAAAGGCGATTTTAAACCTGGAAAATAGATTGGTGGTGCAGGACACTGTTGGACCCCAAATACCAAAAATCAACTGAGATGCTTGCCTGCGATTCCCTGCAGCCTCCCCGAGGAGTGTTTACACAGGGCACCTGGAAAGGGACGGAGCTCTGCAAAGTGTCAGGGAGGGGCTGGTGCGCTGGATGCAAAGAACTAGCCTCAGCACATTCCAAGGGAAAAAGTGGAGAGAAGGTATGACGCGATGTCAAAAGAAGGTACGGGCCCAGCAAGCTCTCCCCTGCTGCTTAATACGGGAAATATTTCCCAAACATCTCGGCTAATCCTGCACCGATACAATGAGAAATGAGCCCGTCTGGCAGCCAAGCAGTTATTAAACAAGGACAAGAAAATATTCCCGCCCATAGCAACGGAGCCAAAGATAACAGCGGGGAATTGTGAAGCTGCAGAGAAAAGGCAGATAACAAAACATTCAATCCTGGGAGCCCCCCAAGGCGACTGACGTGTGAGAAAAATAAAGGGCCTCGTTATGCCCAAGAAGCTAAGCAATGCTCCGGTGCCCTGTGGGCACGCTCCCTTCCCTTGTAAACCCCAGGACGTCATGTATGGGCAGGATCCATGGGAACCTGGCCTCAGGAAAGAGAGAGATAGGCGGTAGGAATGACAGGCAGGACTGAACCGGGGCCACACCTTGGGGCTTTCAGAGCTGGTAACTGGCCTGTTGATGCAGCAGACATGGAAGGCAGGAAGATGCAGGCTGCGTTCTCATTGGCAGGAACACGGGGTCCACAAACACTGTGGGTGGTGCAAACTTCACGTAGAAGAGGGAGACTTGCTTTCCAATAAATACTCCTCTGCAGTGCTCCTTTCTTATCAAAGTGCTCACTTTCCCAGTGTTCTTCTGAGCTCTCTGTTCAAGGTGGGAGGGAACTCCTCCTGGGTAGACAATCTCTCACCGACACCTTGTGGATACATCCAAGGGGAGCTGTTCCGTTTGTCTTTAATGATAGAGGTTGAGTTCCTGCTTCGGGCTTCAGCGGCAGCAGTAGCAGCTAGTGAGACGTGGAGCC
>NW_006784184.1:988653-994175 GCF_000442215.2 Lipotes vexillifer | reverse complement strand
GGGGGGGTGGCGGTGGGCAGAGGCAGGATGAAGTGGAAAAGTACTTACTACTTTACAGCTGTACTACTGTAAATAACAGTAAATACTGTAAGTACTGTAAATAACAGTAAATACTGTAAGTACTGTAAATAACAGTAGTACAGCTGTAAAGTAGTAAGTACTTTTACTACTTTAAAAGTACTTATGTTATTTGTCACTGCAACAAACATGTTGGAGAATCTTGGAATTTTATGGCTGAATGGATTTTTAGAAATCATCCAGTGGGCTTGTTTTACAGAAGGGAAACTGAGGCTGAGAGTTTAAAATTGTTTGTTCAGGAGGAGCCTGGCCCTGTCCTCCTGGCTTCTGGGTCAGCGCACCGTTCACGGTATCATTCTACCTAGTCCCCTCCTCCAGCTGAGAAATACATAAACTAGACTCATATTACTTTAGACTTCTTTTAGGAAGAAAATGAAAAAATCTTCCCTGTCTTGGTGACCTGCCCACAGATTGTTAGCTTCATCGGTCCACAGCAAAATTATCCAAGTTCCTTTAAGTCATCCTTGCAATGTTTTTAAATTTTAAGAAATTAAGCCCCTGTAATTCTATATGGAGGTGAACTGTGTACCGGCAACACCAGTTCCAAATCCACCCACTCTCTTCCCCTATGGGCACGCTCCCTTCCCAGTACATTTGTCTCCTACAGAGGGGCTGTCCATATGGTGAGATAACCACAGGCTGAAGAGTACAAAGTTATCTCAACAGTTAGTTCTTTGCTCTAGACCACGGGTGACTGCCCTCACACACCTTGAGTGCCCCCTGCTCTCCAGAGACTGAACTGACCTACTCTGGCACCACGTGAAGATCACACCTGGGTCTCCGACACACACGGTGAGGAATGCAGCCTCGGGAGTCAGACAGCTCTCAACTGTGCAAATGACACACCCTCTTTGGGCCTCAGTTTCCTCATCTGTAAAACAAGGGTCAAAATAGTGGCTCCCGGGACTTCCCTGGTGGTGCAGTGATTAAGAATCTGCCTGCCAGTGCAGGGGACACGGGTTTGAGCCCTGGTCCAGGAAGATCCCACATGCCGCGGAGCAACTAAGCTCGTGCACCATAACTACTGACGCTGCGCGCCTAGAGCCCATGCTCCGCAACAAGAGAAGCCACCGCAATGAGAAGCCCGCGCACCACAACGAAGAGTAGCCCCCGCTGGCTGCAATTAGAGAAAGCCTGCACGCAGCAACGAAGACCCAGCACAGCCAAGAATAAATAAATTAATTAATTTAAAAAAATAGTGCCTCCCTCAAGGGTGATGAAGGGCAAATGAAGATGTAATGAGAGAGTCCATTTAAAAGGTTTCAAAAGAGGGCTTGGCAGAGAAAAATTGCTAACTACCATTATTTCTGTGACTATTGAACTCAAAAAAATGTAAGGAAAAAAATGGGGATATTAGATTTCTGCCAACAGCCTGGTCCATTTATCTTTAAGAGCATTGGCTTATCTCCAGATTTCAAGTTGCTGGGGACAGTTTTACAAACTTTTAATCAGTTGCTTTCCCTGCAACTCCAATTTCAATCTTGTGTGCATGGAAAGGGGTGCGGCAGATATGCTGAGACTATGGCTCTCCCTTACCTAAGGGCTACGGGCACCCAGATGTCTCCTCTCATCAGTATTGATGTGTAATCTCTTGACCCTTCTTAAATATAAGTTTAGCTAAGACTTCCTTTAACATTTTCAAAAGGAAACCACACACACGCACACAAATATAGAAACAATTGAGCAAAAGTAGGTTTCTTAGAGTATAGTCACCAATTGTTGGTTGCCAGAGCTTAAACAGTACCCCATCCTTACCTTGTTGTCCTTGATGTGACCTGGACAGTCAACAACTTCAAACTCATGGAAGGTTTGGGTTGGCCCAGCTGCCAAGTTGGGCAAGAATTTGATTCCTCCTGGAACATTCTCCACAGCCCTTCCTCCAGCTGAGGGCTGGTGTCCATCTCCTCTGGACCCTCCCTCTAGGTCCCACCCTGTTCTGGTCCCTTAAGTGAGAGGGACCCTTTGTGTCTATCTCTGGGCTTTGAGCCAGCCTTCCCTCTAACCTCTCTCCTGGAGTTTTCCGTGGTTCCAGATGCCACCTTTGCTTTTGATCCTTTCCTCTCTGCCTGTTCTGTTTCTGTGCAATTTTTATTTGGCTGAAGCACGTCCACCCGCCAGAAATGAACTCTTGTTCTCCCCTTCTCAAAGGCTTCCGGTCTTCGTGCATCATCGAACGTAGCAGTAGGCTCTGGCCTCTGTGACAGCCACAGCCTGCCTTACATCTCCTCCTTTCAGACCTTGACTTCCCTTTACCACCACCCATTGGGTTCGCCTTCCCTGTGATCTCATTTGTTGTGAACAAATATACTGGGACCTGATTTGCTGGACAGAAATGATGGACAGCTCCTTTTCTCAATGACTGATCAAATCTTTTCTGCTTCGCTTTTTCGGCACTACCCCCTTCCTCAAATTCCCTTTGTTGACTCATTCCTCTGGAGGCTTTAAGAATCTTCTGAAATTCTGACATAAGTTAATAAAATTGAGCACATTATGCACATACTGTATCTTCCACATACAGCAGATGGAAAAAGACATCATTTCCACCTAAAGAGTATGAGGCTTATTCCTTGTCACTTGGTTGAACAAGGATTTATTTACTCCTTGGATGCTTGCAGAGGTGATGGATGGGAAGAGTCACTGCCTTGGGTAACCCAATCAATTACTTGCTGCCGGTTGTAACCGGTTTGCTGAAGAGCAATAAAGCAAGGCCCCGATACCGTTCAGGTCACAGCATATTGTAGAAAATAGTAATCGTATCATTACCAAAGAGATCCAGATACTTTAGCCCCTGGGGGCTCTGCCTTCTCCAGGCCTCACACACTTGCCCTGAGAGCTGAGGGAATTATTATCTCAGCTCATCCTAACGCATGTTGCTCAGGCCCAGGAGTGGGGAAGCTCGCCTCGAGGTTTCCAGTGGGAGTACCTTAATTGTGTATTTACACCACTGCCCATCAAACCTTCTCCATCCAATCTCCCTGCTCCAAGTCCGAAGGAAGTCTTGGCAGATCCCTTTGCTCTCCCAGGTACTTTCAGGCATAGTCTCATTTTCCATCTAATTAAAAAATATAGGACTTGCCTGGTCGCCCAGTGGTTAAGACTCCATGCTTCCACTGCAGGGGCACATGGGCTCGATCCCTGGTTGGGGAAATAAGATCCCACATGCTGTGCGGCGCGGCCAAAAAAAAAAAAAAAGATAAAATTAAAAAATAAATAAAAGTATAATCTCTTACCCATTTCGAAGCTTCTCCCCTTGCCCACAGCAGGCTCAGAACCTGCAGCAGGCAGCTGGGCTGTCTTTGTTCCCTGCTCCACCTTCCTTCCGATGAGTTTGGGTGGAAAGGAAGGAAGAGATGAGGGTGGCCTTGCCTGGTGCTGTTGACACTGGGGTTGGTGCATGCTGTGTGGCAGACACCCTAGTGCTGACTTGCTGCTGGGACACCACTGCACCCCGCCCCCCACACAACACACACCCTTTCCTCTGGGTCACCTCACCCTGGAAGGCAGCCGCTCTTTAACTGACGCCTCAGTGCTGACCCCTCAGCCAAAGGGAAAGCTCAGTCAGGTTGCAACACCATTGGCAGACATGCAGCTGCTTCCCCTGCGATTCCTTGCCTGTGTCTTCGCATCACAGGAGGCACCAGCCCACCTCCCACCTTCGGGCTTCCCACATGACGGGGAGACACCAGTCTTCGGATCCAGAGGCAAAGGATGAGTTCTTCCGAAATCCCTCCGGGCGTCCCTCCAGCCCCTGGTAGCCCTGGGGCTGTGTTTCCCATTCAGAGCCCCTCAGCAGACCAGCAGCCCACCCCATCCATATGTCAGGAGAAAGAGGAGAAAATGAATATGGAGGCAGGTTGCTGATAAGACTCGTGGGGAGTTTTCTGTTTCTTTCAGATTTAAGAATTAAACCAAGCTTTCATTTTTGTGAACTCTCAGCAATACTTACTGCAGCCTCTGCGATGAATATTCATTAAAGTCTGTCACTGAAGAAGCAGCATTGCTGCCCCAGTCTGTTTTGAATCCAGTACAGCTCCCTTTGTGCTGTTTCTGCAGCACCAAAGTCCTCGTGTAAAACCCTTCTCAGAGTCCAGGTTAGGCTTTTTACTACTACTTGTGCCCTGGATGCTGTAACCTGTCTTTTAACACATCATCAGAGACCCTTGAGATTCTCAAATGATTACGTTTCAAATGTGAGAATTGTAATGCCTTCCAGGAAAAAGATGTTTTTCTTAGCCATACTCAGCAAATCCCATGCAGTATATTGAATGATCTGCATGAAAATGTTTGGGCGGTGCATTTCCTCAGAGGGCAGGCTGCCACATTCCTTACCTATGAACAAAGCTCTCTAGGTGGCACAAAGAGGTAATGCCCAGACTGAAATCTCCTGAGGCCAAGTTTTCTCCAGTTGATATTCCCCTCACAGCTGCTACTACCCTGTGGAATGGGCACCCACTATTACCACAGCAGGACCAGGGCTAGAATCCAGGGCATTAGAGGAGCGGCACTTTCACGCTCTCCTCGAAACTCCTGCAGTGGGAATATTTTGTAAATGTTACAGAGCCAGTCATTCAGAATATACGGAGATGGGAAAAAAACATAAAGCAGGAAATAAAAACAAACAGAACAACAACAAGAAAAAGAAAAAATAAACAAAAAACCCAGTCTCCTCACCCCAACACTCAGAACTGGGAGCAAATCCTTTCACCAAATGTACTGTTGGTGACGTCAGAGAGGAATGTCCTACCAGAGGCTGTTAAAAGCATTTAGAAGGTCATATAAATGGAATCATACGGTATGTAAACTTTTTTTTTTTTTAATGGCCACACTGCGCAGCTTGTGGGACCTTAGTCATGGTGGACATCGGATCCAGTTATCCCCTTGGATCAGGCTTACAAAACTGAAGTTCTGCATTTGATGTTGCAGCTTAAGGAGTTAGGAAGGGCTTTTATCTTACAGTTTGATTGGTCGGTTGAAACATGGATCAAAAGGTGGTCCATGGGGAGTGAGCTGGAAATGTCAGACTTGCCTTGGTTTAATGTGGAAGAATGGATGCAGTGGCTTAGGGAGATAGAAATGTTAGACAGATTTGTCATTTAAGACCCACTCACCCCCCCATGAGGGTCCAGAATACATACTTTCACCACTATTATGAGGGGTAAATTTGTGAACAGAGCCCTGGCATCCTTGGAGAGCTCTGTGATTGCTCTTCTCTGAAGGGCTGACCTCAGAGTAGAAACTGCAGCCACTGAGTTGTCCTTATTCTATTACGAATACTTGTGTGTGTGTGTGTGTGTGTGTGTGTGTGTGTGTTAGTTACGTGATATAGAAGATGTATCATAGGGTTGGTGTATTATGAATATTACATCATAGTATTTAAGTTGCAGGATATCAAGGAGAAGAGGAAACATCACCCAAGGACCTTACATCCTCTTCTGGGGAAAGAG
>NW_006784184.1:973107-988643 GCF_000442215.2 Lipotes vexillifer | reverse complement strand
GGAAAGAGTTAGTGCATTTTCAGTTCTAGGCAGGATCGCTGTATCATATTAGCTGGAAGGGTGATCTGGTTGTTGTCTTCATCTGGAGCTTAGTTATGGCTTAAAGAGATGTGTGCGAGTGTCAGGTTGACAAGGGGTTGGTCTTGTGATGGTTAATATTATGTGTTAACCTGGCTGGGCCACAATGCCCAAATATCTGGTCAAACACTACACTGGATGTTTCTGGGAGTGTGGTGTTGGAGAGAGTAACATTTACATTGGTGGACTTCGGGTAAAACAGATCGTCCTTCATAATGTGGGTGGACCTCATCCCATGAGGTGAAGGCCTGATGTTTTTGACTATTTGTGTCCTCCCCAAAATACATATGTTGAGGCCCTAGCCTCCAATGTGATGGTCTTAAGAGGTGGGGCCTTTGGTAGGTAATTAGGTTTAGATGATCCCATGATGAGATTTGTAAGAAGCGAGACACCGGGGCTTGCTTTCTTCCGCAAATGAGGACACAGCAAGTATACAGTCATCTGTAAGCCAGGAAGAGGGCCCTCACCCTCATGCTAGCACCCTGATCTCAGACTTCCTAGCCTCTAGAACTGTGAGAAGTAAAAGCTTGTTTTTTAAGCCACCCCATCTATGGTGTTTTGTTGTAGCAGCTGAGCAGACACCTGACTAGAACAAAAGACTGACCTCCCCTGAGCAAGAAGGAATTCTGCCAGCAGACGGCGTTTGGACTTGAAACTTGTGTGTGTCCAGCCTCCAGACTACCCTGAAGATATTGGATATGCCAGCCTCCATAATCACGCGTGCCAACTCCTTAAAATAAACCTCTCTGTGTATACACATCCTATTGGCTCTGTTTTTCTGGAGAACTCTGACTAATGTAGTCACTTTGGAAAACAGTTTGGTGATTTCTTAAAAAGTTAAACGTTCGCCTTTCACATGACTTAGTCATTCCACTTACCTAAGAGAAATAAGCACACGTTCATACAAGGACTTGTATGTGGATGCATATAGCATCTTTATTTTTAATACCTCCAAAACAGAAACCTCTCAAAATATTCATTAATAGGTGAATTGATAAACTGTGGTATATCCATATAATGGAGTCATACTTAGCAATAGGAAGGAAGAAATACTGATACACACAACATGATAAATCTCAAATAATTGTGCTGCATGAGTTCTTTTACATAAAATTCTAGAAAATGCAAACCTTTCTCTAGGGTCCGAAAGCAGTTCAGTGGTTGCCAGGAGATGGGAGTGGGGATGGAAGTTCTGAAGGAGCATGAGAAAACTGTTGGAAGTGATGGATGTGTTCATTATCGTGATTTCACACATGTCAAAAACCATCAAATTGTACACTTTAAATATGTGCGGTTTATTGCACGTCAGTTACACCCCAATAAAGCCGTAAGTGCCCCCCGAACAACAACGACAACAAAGCAGATGCAGACCGTACCTTCCTGGTACTCACTGTTAGTGGGATAATAATCGCTAATATTTACAGAGCTCTTCGTACGTGCCCTGAGCCTCTATATGTCATTTCTTTCAGCATTATTATTTCCTTTTAATAGAGGAGAAAAGTGAGCTTAGAGAGGTTAAATAACTTGCCTAACTTCTCTAACTTCACCTCTCTATCCAGAAATGTGAGTCCAGAGCCACTGACTATGGGCTCTGACTCCACAGCCGTTCTCATGTGGGGCTGAGTATAGGGGAGAACAAAGAGGGGCGACAGGGACAAAAATGAGCCTGGGACAGAAACACAGCCTGGCGTGCCAAACTCAGGAGCAAAACCTTTATCCTTCAATTCCATGCATCAAGTCAAGAGTTGCTGTCCATCAGCCAGATAAGATAAGAATCGGCAAAAGTGGATTGAAATGAAAGGAAGGATAAAAGAATGGGGATAAGAAAGGGATGGAGAGAAGGGAGGGAGGAAGGAAGGTGCAAGCCAGCTCATATCCTCAAGGAATTTAAATGATAATTTAAACATAAAAAAAGCACACTTCTTGTAGGGCTGGGGAGAGTGGGCAGAGACACACAATCTCGAGGCCCAAGGCCTTGATGGATGCGGCTGACGAGGGGTGGGTGGTTGTGAGGCTCAACTGCTCACACTCCTACCTAGTAATTCATTTTCTTCGGTACCCACGTCCGAAGGGCAGTTGCGGAAATTTACTCTAGTTTTACAGGAGTCAGGAATGACCTCTAACACTGGAAGATGATGGATAAAGTGGGAGGACAGAGGGGGATTCAGTCAATGTTTCTTGGAATTTCCTTGGAAATGCTGAAGATACCTTAGGAGGAAAACTTTGTGGACGTTGAGATCATAGCATTATTACCATTCAGAGTACAGATGCTTACCCACAATGGATAATTCCAATGACCTAGAGGGAAATTACTCACGTTGGGACAATACAGAGAGACTATCTCAATTATAGCATTTTATTACTATTATCAGTTATAAATGTATTTAACTTATTGGAAATGTAATAGTATGGCTCCCCAAAACGTAATTCTTTTCTTTCAAAAACACAAATATGCTTATTTTTCTGAAGACACCAAGAGACGGTGTTCTGAGTCATGGACTTGAGACAGTCTGTTATGGACTAAAAGTTTGTCACCCCCAGATTCATGTGCTGAGGCTCTAACTTCCAGTGTGATGGTATTGAGAGGTGGGGCTTTGGGGAGGTAATTAGGTCATGAGGATGGGGCCCTCATATGGGGTTAGTGCCCTTATAAGGAGAGACACCAGAGATTCCTCTCTCTCTCCACCAGGTGAGGACATAGTGAAAATGCAGCTGTCTGTAGGCCAGGAAGAGAGCTCTCACCAGGAAGTGAATCAGTTGGATCCTTGATCTGGGACTTCCAGCCTCCAGAACTGTGAGAGAATAAGTGTCTGTTGTTTAAGTCCCCCAGTTATAGTATTTTGTAATGGCAGCCCCAGCAGATGAAGACACAAGATTACTGCAATTCATTCATTAATAAAGCAAATGGAATCTCTTCAAACATCTTAGCTCAACCTACCTGCATAGGAGACAAAGTGACAGGAAGAGACTCTCTAACATACCTGTGACTTTAGGTGAAGCTTCACGTTTGTGACTTTTAATGGACTCAGCTATAAAATGAGGGGCTGAATTCACATGCCCTTAGCCCATCGGGTTCCTGGGGAATCGGTCAGACTGCCCTCTGTTTACTGTTGGTTGAGTTGTTATGACCTCTGCTTCTTCTCAGCCTTAAGGGGTGACAAAGAGACAGGACGATTTCAGTTTTCTATTTCTGGAGGGTTCTCATGTATCTTCAAGTTTTATGTGATTTCTTACCTTTAAGAACAGATTTTCCTGGGACTTCCCTGGCAGTCCAGTGGTTAAGACTCCATGCTGCACTTCCACTGCAGGGGGTGTGGGTTCGATCCCTGGTTGGGGAACTAAGATCCCGCATGCCATGCAGCGTGGCCAAAAAAAATTTTTTTCCTAAGATTGAAGCTGATGGAAATAGGTTCCTGCAGCTTTGGAGCAATAATGAACAGTTCATATGTGAAGTGCCTTAGGGAAAGTTTAGCTGCCAGACAACTAGTTCTAAGTTCTTGAAGAGCTAATGCACTAGGGCTAGTTCAGTGACACCTGCTGTCTCTGCTGTGACTTAGAGCTGTTTGTAGTGAGGTGTGCCAGCAACAGGTGTGGAGGCCTCACCTGTCATCAAAGGTAAGTGGGCAAGGCCAACTAGGCCATGCGAAATTGTTCGTGTGTATGGCTGTTCCAGCTCCCCTTTGAACGGCTGTCCGGGGAAGGGCTAGATGGACACTGGAGCCGTCTGGCCCTCTGGGTGGGTGGAGGAAGGTGGAGTGTTTCACGGAATTTCACAGTCCCCTTGACAGGCATAACCTGAGCCATTAGACTGATCTCATCCATCTTGATGTTATTTCTCTCAACAAGCAATAACCTTAGCTTTCCATGGCTTGTGGTTTCTGTAAGCTGGGAACGAATTCCTTGACTCTGAGTGAAGGTGTCCAGTTGGAAACAGTAAAAAAATATTTAGTCCATAAAGACATTTTGTCATCAGGGAGTGCCCTGTATCTGGAAGAGTCCAGTGGATAAAAGTCGCTTTGGAAATCCTTGTGGAGCCAGAGGAGTGATTTGTCAGCCACTCAGGCATTCTTATGACCAACATTTATTAAGCATCTGTTGTGTACTAGACCCTATGCAACAAATGTCAGATACCGGAGGTGAACATATACAGGTCTTGTTTTCAAGGAACTCATGTATTAGTAGGAGAGATGAAAGCATGAACTGTTAGATTTTTTAAAATTAGTTTTTATTAGAGCATAGCTGCTTTACAGTGTTGTGTTAGTGTCTGCCGTACAGCAAAGTGAATCAGCTATATGTATACATATATCCCCTCTTTCATTGAGTAGAATTCCCTGTGCTATACAGTAGATTCTCATTAGTTATCTATTTTATAGATAGTATCAATAGTGTATATATGTCAATCCCTATCATCCCACCCCGGCCTTTCCCCTCCTTGCTGTCCATACGTTTGTTCTCTACGTCTGTGTCTCTATTTCTACTTTGCAAATAAGATCATCTATACCATTTTTCTAGATTCCACATATGTGTTAATATATGATATTTGTTTTTCTCTTTCTGACTTACTTCACTCTGTGTGACAGTCTCTGGGTCCATCTGCGTCTCTGCAGCTGACCCAATTTCATTCATTTTTATGGCTGAGTAATATTCCATTGTATATATGTACCACATTTTCTTTATCCATTCTTCTGTAGATGGACATTTAGGTTGCTTCCATGTCCTGGCTATTGTAAATAGTGTTGCAATGAACATCGGGGTGCACGTATCTTTTCAAATTAACGTTTTCTCTGGGTATATGCTCAGGAGTGGGATTGCTGGGTCATATAGTAGCTTATTTTTAGTTTTTTAAGGAACCTCCGTACTGTTCTCCATAGTGCCTGTATCAATTTACATTCCCACCAACAGTGCAAGAGGGTTCCCTTTTCTCCACACCCTCTCCAGTATTTATTGTTTGTTGATTTTTTATGAACCGTTAGATTTAATCACATGAAATTGCAGACATTCAACCACTTTGGTCTATTAAAAACCGACAATTTCATATGGTTCAATCAGATGCTATTGTGTCTTATGTATAACAGGCTATGGGAACAGAGAGGAATGAGTGGTTAATTTACATGTTGGATCGTTGTCAAAAGGCTTTACTGAGGAGATAACATTTAACCTTGGCCTGAAAGGGGGAATAAAGTTTTGAAAATATTGTAAAAGGTGAGGTGAGAGGAAGTAAGTTGCATTCATGCCATAAATACTTATTGAGCATCTACTATGCGCAGGATGATATCACACGCTTACGATACAGTGTTCAGCCTATACAGTTGAAAGTCTCTGTCTCCCTGGAATTTACATTCCAAAGAGGGATCCTGGGAATAAACACCTAATTAATTATTATTTTATTACAGTTCTGATTGGTGCTAAGAAGAAGCAAGTCTGCTAGGAGAGCAAGTTACAGGGGCCTGATCTGACCTGTGGATTCTCCAAGATAAAAAGGAATTAGCCAGAAAGCTATATGGGTGAAGGAGAGCATTCCAGACAGACGAACTGCACGTGCAAAGGCCCTGCAGCAGGCCAAGGGAGCCATGTTTCACCTCTCAGATTGTAATGATCCTAAGAGTATATATCTCTATGATAGGATCCCACTCCCAGGGGCTCTGACACTTGGTAAATACACAGGAGAAGACCTGGGTTCTAAGGTATAGCCAGATCACTAACAAGGTGACTTGGGTGAAGATATCTTAGCCAGGAGCTATCTGTTCGGAAGGAAAATTAATTAATAAAATAAAAAATTAATGAAAATGAAAGCAAAGCAAGTAATTAAGGATATTGATTTTTTTCCCCCAATTGTTCGAGTTTTCAACCTCCTTTTCAGATCCCTGCTGATTCTCCTCACGCCTGAAGCCCAGATAGCCTTAGAAGAAATAGGCTTAAAACCCGTTGGTGTGTTTAACCTGAAAGCGTGTCAGAGTCGCCCACCTGGGTGGGGCACAGGCTGATTTCAGTGCGCCCCTGCTGGGACACGTGTGGACCACTTCTGGAAGGCTCAGCCCTCTGCCACAGGCTTTACCAACGGACTCCACACGGAGTGAATGCCCTCGGGGTCTGACCAGCTGAGGACACAGCTGAACCGGGCCTGGGCTGCTGGCAGAGGTGATGGGATGGAGAGGCCGGGGGGCTGATGCCACCTGACAGTCCCTCTGCATATTTCACAGCTTTTCTTCGTGTTTGGTATTGTTATTTTTGCAAATACACCTTTGCAAATACGGTTTTTAAAAAGGAGGCTATTATTTTTTCATGTGCTTTAATATATGTTTGTGAAAATTTTTCATCTGCAGATTTAGTTCCTCGTGGACAATATCCAGCATAGAGCTTAGAGGCAGAGACTCCTCAGACCAATTAGCCAAATCAGCCAATTCCTCTCAGAAAAACCCTGACTTCATTTTTGAACTCGAATAAGTTTCCTTGCATCCCTGTGACAGCTGTCTCACTTCTGAATCCCGATTCTTGCAGAGAATCGTAAGACCTTCGTCTGACCTTGTCACCTGGGTGAAGTAAGGGGCCTCTACCTCCAGTATTTTCTAAGGACATTTCCCTCTGTCCCTGTCAGGGGCTCTCTGGAAGGAGAGGCGTGGTGCCCTGGAGGCTTTCACCCTCATGAGCTTCAGGATGGGTGAGCGGCGTGCAGTTATTTTATAAAGTGGGAGAAGGACTTCTGGGGTGAAAAATCGTCGAGAAATGTGGGGTACAGGTCTATTCTTAGGCAGAAAAAAATACAAATTTAAATCGAGCATCTGAAAATTAATTTCCTCAAGACTCAGTGCCTGAAGAGCCCCTGGAAAAATGTTCTCGTACCCCTTTTGCAGAATACTGATTTAAAAACAACTCTTGTCGGCCAACTTGGTCCCTGAGCCCTCTGTTCATTTAGTGTTTAGAACGCAGCCACTCACCTCTCCCCAAAGTTTACTAAATCCACTTCTCTCCTTTTAGAAGAGTGTGCGCTTGGAGGACAAACCATCCCGAGGTGAAGCTGCCCTGACGCCCGCAGGCTGCAGGCTCCTGTCCCACACAGAATCCCTGCCCTGAGCTTCTGAAGACGGGACCGGCCTCAGGTAAGTCCTGTGAGGGAGCTGGTGGGCTTAATGGAGCTCCGGTCTGTCTCCATGACAACAGAACAAACGCTGTATTTTATAGAGTCAATTTTGCTATGGCTAAAAGCACCTCAACCTGCCCAGCACTGATTTTATAGGTCTGGAAACCGAAGCCAGAGATATGGGGGGTTGGCGTTCCCCAAATCTCACTGTTAGCAAGTGGCAACACTGGGCTGGAAGTTGATTCCGCAAAACCAGGGCTACCCCGGGGAAATGAAACACTGGTTGGTGTCACAAAGATACAACAAATGGGTTCACTGACCAGACCTTTCACATCTTCCTCGCTGCCCTGGTATCTTTTAGATACAGTTGTGATTTCTTCATCTTGGAAGCCAGAGATGGCCATGGACCTCCCCCGGATTTTAAGAGGAATCACGCCTGGAAGGGTTTTTTGGCCACAACTTGCCTAAGAATAAGTTTTTTAGAATTTCTGTCACCTTCCAAGTGGCTGCACAATCCCCAGGATTCCCAAGCTGGACTTGGGCTGCAGAGGAGCCTGGAACTGGAGTCCTTCATATCATTCCAAACCGCAGGTGCTTTAAAATAAATGTCTTTTAAAACTTGAGCAATGTTTGCCTCATCTCTGGGGCTTTTCTCGTTTAATTCAGACTTGATGGCTTATTCCCACTTTGCACCTGCTGGAAATACCAGAGGATCAGCAGTCCAGCCATGACCAACCACCAGTTAAAGACCCCGGTCAGCTGCACTGAAACATTAGGTAGCCTTCCACGGTTCTGGGAGAGGCCAACATAAATCCCTGTGCCGAGTGGGACTCCGGAGATGGGGAGAAGCCCAGTCCTGTAGCCCCTTGGTTGGACCTCATCACCTCATCGTACCTCTGTCCAAAATGATCCTAAGCTGTAGCAGAAGTCAGCATCTGATACATCTGAAACTTAAGTCTGTGGAGGGTGCAGATGAATCAAGTCTCTCGAGCTGGAAAAAATGAATTACTGGTGAATTTAGGAAGAATAGAGAGTTCATCAGTGTAATCAGAAACCATTTTAGCATCCAAATTAGCAATCTCATTTCCTGAGTCCATTGGGTAATTACTTCTCTTCATTTTAGAAGTGCCTATAATAAACCCCTTAAAAAATAAATTCAAGTAACTTTGCAGAAAAATAAGAATCCAAATGGATATGAAACTTAATTATCTAGAGTCTAAAAATATTAGAATGAGTAAGGATGTTAGAGATGCTCTGTATTCAACTATAGTTCAATACATTTTTTTTTTTTTTTTTTTTTTTTTTTTTTGGCCACGCAGCACAGCATGTGGAAGCTTAGATCCCTGACTAGGGATCGAACCCGTGCCCCCTGCATTGGAAGCGTGGAATCTTAGCCACTGGACTGCCAGGGAAGTCCCTCAAAAAATTTTTCGAAAAGAAAAACCCAAAAGAAATGCTCTGTAAAATGGAGATAATATACACACCACGTAGAATTGGGCTGCAGATGAATTGTCACAATGACCATGAGGCATTTGGCCAAAGTCTTGTTTATACAACTCTGATTTCATCTAATTCAGCCTGTCATTTTATAGACGGAGGACCTGAGGCCTGGGGAAACTTCCTTGTCTATGGTCAGAAAGCTGCTGTGAGCTGACCGGGTCCTGGGCTGACACCCAATTTAGAATCCTTGCTACTTTACATGCTTCCAACACCCAGCCAGTGTAAATCAGCACATTTTGGCTTAACCCTTTAAACTCCAGAAAGCGCTGAGGGAGATAAGATTTCTCGAAGACTTCTGGTATGTGTGTCACAAAAGTTGCTTGAGGCTGCTGGACGACTCACATGGAAGCTTTGGTTTCCCCCTGAACCTTCTGCCTTCCTGTTGGTTACAAGCTGCTTTCACATCAGCCTGAGGCCCCATTGGAGGAGTGCTGGCTTAGGGGTATGACACATGCTTGAAACACGTATCAGGGTCCTTCTGGAAGGAGAATTGGGAGGAAGGTGGCAAAGGCTTATAAGATGGGTGATGTTTTAAAAAAAAGAAGCTATGGAGCCTTCTCTCCTTTACTCCAAGTTTCTAGAAATCTCACCTACAATGGATATTTATTTTGGCCTTTCTCAGAATCATTCAAGCCCATTTTATATCAGAATTTAGAGGAGCTGGCTAAGGGGAGAATATTAATTGTGAAAGCATGGGGATGACTGGCCAGGTCCATCCTGCTGGAATTTCCACCAGGGGCTCAGTAACTGACAAGCAGAGGTAGATCACTCAATTCATATGCTATTACAACCTTGCATAATAACACATAAATCTTACAAATTTTCTTCACCTTAAAGCCATTAAACACATTGATGATATAAATGTATTTTTTCCTAAATATAATTAGAATACTTTATTACTAATATATTCTCTTAAATTCACTCCCTTAAAAGTGGTTCATCTTTCTCCCTGTTAATTGAATTTGACTATTTTCACAGCTTTATATCCTTTCTACTCTAGTTTATATTTAGCTGCTATTTAAAAAGTTCCTTTATTCCTGTATGTTAGTTATTTCTTCTTTCTTTCTTCTTTCCCTTAGTACTGTTTTAGATTTAAAAACATACATTTTGGGGGGATTGGAGAAGGAAGGCTGAAAGGTGTGCTTGTTCAGCCAGACTTATCCAACCATGGGCACTTATTCTTCACAGCGTTCCATCCTGTCTTTTGAGATTGTGTGTGTGTGTGTGTGTGTGTGTGTGTGTGTGTCTATGGTCTATATCTGTATCTATGTATAGGAAAGCTGTGATACATCAGCTTTTTAAAAAAGATGGATAAATTGTGTGTATTTATAATTTTGCATTCTGCTTTTGGTTTTCGACTGTCAGCTGAGGCCTCCCTGCCTCTTTTGAGATTGGGCACAATGAGCAGGAACTTTCCAACCCCACTGCCTATGGATTTCCAAAGTTCTCCCCAACATCTCTCTGAACTTCTGGGGAGTGGGCAGAGTGGAGTTTGTGCTGTTAAGGCCTCTTCTGCTTCTGGGAATTCCCTGGTGGTCCCGTGGTTAGGACTCGGCGCTTTCACCGCTGTGGGTTCTGGTTCAATCCCTGGTCAGGGAACTAAGATCCCACAAGCCATGCGGCGAGGCCAGAAGGAAACAAAAAAAGGCCTCTTATGCTTCTTGGCTACTCCTTTCATTCCTGTAACTTTGTCTCCATTTACAGCCCATAAAACGCTGTCTGTTCTATGATCAAATAGACCAAAACCTCCAGTTATAAAGGTAAGCAGGGGGCTTCCCTGGTGGCGCAGTGCTTGAGAGTCCGCCTGCCGATGCAGGAGACGCGGGTTCGTGCCCCGTTTCGGGAAGATCCCACATGCCGCGGAGCGGCTGGGCCCGTGAGCCATGGCCGCTGAGCCTGCGCGTCCGGAGCCTGTGCTCCGCAAATGGGAGAGGCCACGACAGTGAGAGGCCCGCATAACGCAAGAAAAAAAAAAAAAAAAAAAGGTAAGCAGGGAAGACCCTCTAAGAATGCATCCATGTTGAAATGAGTCCCCGACAGTGATCAGAGCTTCCTAGCATCGTGCTGTTGATATTGAGTCATGTGGGCGAGAAAAAAAAAATGTTCCTACCATTTATTGAAACTGTGTGTACTTATTGAGCTCCTGCCAGCCACTCTAGCTAGGTATCATAGAAAGCCCAGAGACCCCCTAGTGAAGAGGACTGTGAGCAGCAAATATTTTGAGGCAAAATGTTGAACTAAAACAAGGGGTGCGCAGACCATCAAGATGGGAAACTGAGCCCCTGTGGCTCCGTTTCTTTCCTGTCCTAAAACTGACAGGAAAGGTGTACTATCACCAACTACAAAAATTCCTAACAGGACTGCAAATTGAAGAGATGACTTCGTTCTAGATAACTAGAAATTATTAGGAATTTCTAAAAGACATTTGATAGAGAGAAGCAAAGTAAAGTGAGAAGCCAGACCCCCCCAACGTTCCGAGGAGTGGTCTCCAACCAAGTAAAGATGGTACCGGCAGTAAAAGTGGCAGCCAACACAAGGAGTGGGTCCTGAGCCCCCATCTGGCGACTGCAAAGTTTACATCCACGGGTGTGTGTGAATGCACCAGGAGGGGTCTGGGATTGGGTGGGCTTGTCAAGTGGGATTTAAGCTATACCTTCCTTTTAAAACATGTTTATTTTACATTGCAAACTTAAACATATAATTGCTCATTTTAAGGAGGAAATTTTCTCTGGGTTTTTAAAAAAGCAGCAGTCGCATTCAGTTAAAGGGATTCAGGACAAGCTTCACGCCAGAGGCAGGATTCTCCCTACGACTTGAAGCAGAGATGACAGAAAGAGCATGCAGGAGCTGGTGCGGAGTGATGAGATCGCTAGGATGTGGTGAGCAAGCTGGGAGCTAGATGTGTGAGGGGGCAGGGCGGCAACGGAGGCTGAGGAGGACTTGGGGGCCAGATTTGGTCATGTTTATTGTACTCTGTGCACAAAGCAGAGTGGGAGATTTTTGAGCAGGGCAGTTACAATGTATGACTTCTACTCTGGCACAGGTGTGTGTCCCAGGTGGGTGCAAACCGAAGCAATACTCTAACTGGGAGCTAGTCAAAGGCTTATGCGGACAATTGGCTCAAATTCCCTAATGCCTCGCTCCCCACAGTGCCAACAGGAATAGGGGAGGAGGGGAGGCATTTGCAGTCGACTCTGATAGTGTTTTTGCCCTGGGATGGAGGAAGAAAGCAGAGAACAGAGAGAGGAAGGATGGAGACACACAGCACATGGCCCAATCCTGCAGTTGCATCTGGGAGGTGAAGGCAGACATGTCCCTGAATTCAATTACCAGACGGGTGGGAGGTGACCTGTGACAGAGCGATTCCAGCAGGTGGTGGGGGTCAGGGTGCAGAGCTGGGGGAAGAGTGGGTGCTGTGAGGGCTCTCGAGCGGCTGCATTGTTTAGCACCTTGGTAGTGATGGGAAGGAGAGAGAGGCCACTAGAGAGGAAAGCTGTTTTAGGAATAATCTCCTTTCTGAAAGACCCTTGACCTAACCCACTCTTCTAGCTTTCTTCTTGTCTCACTGTCCACGCCACTGTTTTCAGAAAAGATCGAAGGCTGGGAGAGGCAGCTGGAGGGTTGGAGTGACATTGTACATTTTCCCAAATCTGACTCCCTAGGTTACAATCTGCTCCTTGAACAATTGCCAGCCGCGATGGGACCAGAGATGCCGAGACGATGGGATGGACGGGATGGGATTCTGCATTCTCAGACTTCCTCCTTCCTCCTCCCCAGGACCCCTGCTCTGAAGAATCATCCTTGGCATCACGTACAGTGAGTCAGCTGTTTAGCGTACAAAACAACTTCGGAGCTTGAAAGTAAAATAAAATAAAAGGTTGGGTTGAGAGTTTAACGTGGGGGAGTTCGGACCTGAGATTTCTCTCTCCAATTTATTACAACATCCAGACTAGAGTCCAGGCCCCGGGAGCTAATCACCATAATGAGCGGCACTCAACTGTTTTGTTTCTGAATAGCGTTTAACAGGGCAGCAAATTTGGAAAGCATCACTTTTTTCTTTAGGGAGTGATAAAATGACCTATTTGTTATGAGTGGATTAATGAGTACAGACTAGCTGGCAGACTCGTACGAGCAGGACACATTTTATAATAGTATGAATGTCTACACGCAGGTCTAGCGGCATCGCAGGAAGAAGCAGAGGCATCCAAATGTTAGATTTTATAAAGCAGGAAGCAGGAGGTCGCTCACGGCATTTGATTGGGAACCAAAGCAGCCCACGTAATGTGGCCTTGATGCCAGGTGGAATTGAAGGTTGATTTCACCACCTTCAGGACCTTCAGTCACCTGCCCACCAAAAACCCCCAAAGAAAGGAGGCAGGTGAGAACAGCTGGGCAGCGCCCTCCTCTCCAGTCAGTGTTTGGGGAAGATGTGAGGACAGAGACCAGGCTCTCTCTGGAGGTCTCTCCATCCCTCCTATAAGACGTGGGTCATAAAAGCCTGAGCTCCCCATAGAGTGGATTTGTTTGTTTTGTTTGGGGGCCAACAACAAGAAATACTGACACACAAATTGTACGAGGCAGAGAAGGCGGAGGAGGTTCCCCACCTTCCCGTCCCCAACCCTGCCGCCCTGTCTCCGGCTGGCGGCCTCCATGGCTGAACTCAGCGGAACCCTGCTGCTACAGCAGTTTGAGAAACACAGCCCGCAGTGTCGGTCCCTGAGAGACGGAGCAGATGGGGTGTGAGGAACAATGCGTGAGTCGACAAGCAGGCCCAGGACCGGCCCAAAGATGCATCGCCGCGTTATTTAAGCTCTTTAGCACCGTTTAGCTACTTTGGGTTTTCGACAGGGTCTCACCCTGCCTTTCATTTCCTCCCCCACTAGGGCTCTTCCCTCCTCTGCCGTGTTTTCCTTCTACTTCTGATCCTTTCAAGATTTCTTGGTTATGAAGTAGCAAAACCGTTGTCTCCTGGGACACACAGGCTCATTTCTCAATTTCTGAGGAAAGCACCTCGTGGGAAACTAACGAATGGATAGAGGCTGGTTGTGAGGCAGACAGGGCGAAAGAGCCCGTGTTGGCATCAGCGCAGGTCGGGCTGATGCAGAGGTGGACCAGGAGATGCCTGCGGGGGGCAGGGTTAGCAGAGGAGACCTAATCAAAGCTGTGAAGGAGACGGGACTTGTCTCCCATCGGCCTTTCCTTTTCAGGACCCAGCGCTTCTTTGCTGTTCTGTTGTCCCACTGCCCTCAACCCTCTTAAACAGAAGCCCAGAGCTAAACCCAAGCAGGCTTGCAAACAAACACAAACAAACCTCTGCCTTGAGCTGAGACGAGACCATTGGTGCCTCACCGTGAATTCGGTTCCCATCCCTCTCGCAGGGGACTTGCATTGACCGTTTCATCTCAAATTATGAAATGAAATGCCTTGTACACTGTTAAAGAAATATGAGGTGTGGGGAGTCTGTTTCACCCCTTAAAGCATATCAGATGCTTGTGTGCAGGGCAGGTTCTGGTCGGGGGTGTGGGCAACTGAGAAGGGCAGGCAGTAGGAGGGAGGCGATGCTGACCATCCTGGGAGCAGGAATCAGGCCGTGCTCTGGACAAAGCATCCTTCTCTCTGGCCTCTTGGGTTGTAAGTCACAGGTCTCCTGAGCTCTGAAAAACTAGGTGGAGTAGGATTTCCATGTCAGATAAGAAAATGAGGTGAGTAAAGCCTTAGTGAGCCTCTGATGAGGTTGGAGTGGAGCTAGAAACCGTGCCACCCAGAGCGCCTGGTGGGTTGAGTTTGTCCTGCAGACCAGAGTGGGCATGAGAGCCAAGGAGGGCAGAGGGGAAAAATAAAGGAGCTGAGTGATAAGGTTATGCAAAGAAAAACAGAAGAGAAAAACATGGCCTAATCAAAAAGAACCCACTTACATTTTGATTTCTTGTAATATACTTCCTGCTCCACAATGAGAAGTCCCATCCTCCCGCGTGCTATGTGATACCAGGCAGGGCGAAATCCCTGAGCCCTGGTCGGAACAGCTCTCAGAAAAACATCTGCGTGGATTTGCTGGCTTTCCTTAAACAAGGGCCAGCTCAGCTCCTCCAGGGCCGTGTGCAGCAAAGCTGATGACAGGCTCTGCAAGGAAAATACAAGAAGTTCTCCCTCTGTTACAAGGGGCTCTATCCTTCCAGGCCAGGCTGCAGAGCATCCTCTGGGGGTAACGGCAGTTCAGGTGGGGAGTGAGGGGCTTGAGTGGTGAAGGCCTTAAACCAGACCTTGGTTTAAGCACCTAGGTCCTGCCCCGTCTTCCCCCACCTCCCCACCCCCAGACGACAGGGCCCAGGAGGAGGTTCTTGCTACAGAAAGTGGCTACGGAGGCCGGGCAGGGGTAGAAAAGGCGGGCTGGGAGAGTGGGGTAGGGGGTTGTTGAGTGAGCCCTGCTGCCTGGGTCATCGTTGGAGCAAGGAACAAATTCTGCTCAAGTTATGCGATAAACCAATCGATTTCTGTCTTGGGAAGTGAGAACACGTGGTGCCCCCAGCGAGGGTGTGCCTGTCAGGCCCAGACTCTGCCCTGAACCTCAGTGGGCAATGCTCCCCATCTCAGGTGTGGCCGTGCTGAGCCCTAGAGCTTGTACAGATGGGAGGCCTTGCTGGGCTACATCCACACCTCAGCCCCAGAGGTGATCTGAGCGTGCAGTTGGAGTACACTAATATGATCCTGTAAAAAAGATTTCCACTGCAAGGTGAGGCTCAACTGCTGTGGCTTCTTGAGACCACTTTCTTCCATGTATGTGTCCGGCTCGCTCTCGTATCTATATCAGCTTCTAAAATGCTTTCTCTGCATTAACACCTTGAGCATTTTTTTTTTTTTTTTTTTTTTTTTTTTTTTTTTT
>NW_006784184.1:946497-972523 GCF_000442215.2 Lipotes vexillifer | reverse complement strand
GGTTTTTTTTTTTTTTTTTTTTTTTTTTTTTTTTTTTTTTTTAGGTAAGAAGTGGATTTATTTAGAGAGAAACACACTGTACAGACAGAGTGTGGGCCATCTCAGAAATCAAGAGGCCCCAGGGTACGGGGGTGGTTAGTTTTTAATGGACCGGGTAATTTCTTTTTTTTTTTAACTTCCTAAATTTTATTTATTTTTTATACAGCAGGTTCTTATTAGTTATGTATTTTATACATAATAGTGCATATATGTCCGTCCCAATCTCCCAGTTCATCCCACCACCACCACCTACCCCCTAGTTTCCCCCACTTGGTGTCCATACGTTTGTTCTCACAAACGTATGGACACACGTGTAGAGAACAAACGTTTGAACATTTTCTTAAATGTGACAAGTCTGAGTAGCTGGAGCAGAAGGACTGTGGAACCCTCTAGATCATCCTCTCCAATCAGTGGTGCTTCCCAGAGGACCGCCATCTTGGTGGCCTGGAGCCCTAACCCCGGCCCAGTGCACTTTGTCTTGAGCCCAGGGAGCAGTCTTCTTCCCTTGGCCTGACATTATCCTCCCGATGGCGCTGAGCAAGTGGGTGTGGCATTCAGAGGGCCTAGATATTTGTAATCTTGACCCAACTGGCCTTGATATGACTTAGGCACTCGTGCTTTGGAACGAAAGTGGTCCTGGTGAGAAAGCCGGGGGTGGAGACGGGAGCGATACTCTGAGAACTTGTCCGGTTCTATATCTCTTGCTGGCTTAGATGCCGGTGGATCCCAGGAACTGATCTCTCATGCTTCCTCCTAATCCCATTTTTGAGGAACACACAAAAATGTTGGCCATATGATTCAGCATACAAATCACATCTTAGGTAATAATTCTAGGACATATGACTAGAAAACTAGTGATAACAAAGAAATGCCTATTAAGCATTAACAATAGATCTTAGGCGTGGCCATGAGATGGGCTTCATCCATTGCCCTGTTTCCACCTGTCCTAAGATTTCCAGAGAGAGAGAGAGAGAGAGTGATTGGAAGTAATTAAGTGAAGGATCTACTTTTCTCTAGTTGGTTAGACCTTAAAGGAAGGATTTATGTTCATATGAATTGTGCAGAAAGGAATTTTAACAAATAGAGAGGCAGTGGGAGACAACAGAGACTGAGAACATAATTCAGAGAAGAAAAAGCTTTCCAGGAAGGACTCACATACACTGCAAACTCTCCAGTCACAAGAAAGTCCTCTGTGCACTGGAGTGCCCTAGTGAGTTCACTGGATGCATTTATTCATACAGTTAGTAACCAGTCCGTAGCTTGTCCTCCCATTGCTAATAACAGACCTGAACTGTCCTGAAGCCACACCTTGCTGGATCTCCAGGGTTTCTCAGCCTCAGCACACTGACATTTCGGGCTGGATCGTTTATTGTTGGGGGAAGGGTGTCCTATGCATCGTAGGATGTTCAGCAGCGTTCCTGCCCCTACCCACTAGATGCCTCTGGCACCCCTCTCCCAGTCATACAACCACAAAGGTTTCTCGACCTTGCCCCATTGTTCCCAGGGGATGAAATCCCGCCTCTCCCCCATGGTGAGAACCAATGAGGTAGAGGAATGACATCTTTTTTCTCCAATGTTTCCCAACAATTAAGTTAGCTCTTTGGGGAACCCAGAGGGACAGAAGGCATCAATCCGCATAATGCCCATCTCCAGCAGGCTGGCAGAGTGGAGGAGTGCGGACCACATGTGTGCCCTGAGTTAAGGATTCCCGTCTGGGGGTGGAGGTGTGAAAGGTCACCGTGACACCAGTCACTCCCACTCCCACCCCCAGCTCCTGGGTTTCCCATGAACAAACCCCATCAAGTGCTGAGTGAGCCAGATCCTGCTGAGGCTGTGAGAAAACAGGCATTCTGGATTCAGAACATTAAAACAACTCTTTGGCAACAGGCAATGACTAGAGCAGAGATGAATAATGACATGTCTCCCTAGAAGATTCCCTCTTATTTTCATAGGAATGATATCTTTGTGTGCTGAAGCAGAGGCACGGGGGAGAATGCTGTCTATACACAAAATGCTCCCCAAACATATGACGTTATCCCAAAAACTCCGAAGAGGAGGATATAACTTCAAAAACAAACCAAAAAAAAAAAAAAAATGCGAAACCCTCTTGGCTCTGTAGACAGAGCTGATACTTTCTCTATATTGAAAAAAAAATGCTTCTGTGGTCAGTCACATCCGAATGCTGTTGGGTGAGGTAACCGTGCGGTTTCCATGGAGACAGGTTTTCCAGTGGTGCCTGCGTCAGGACACTTCACTGTGCTGCTTCTCATCTGCACCTGAGCCCCTGGATGCTGAGGGAAGAAAGTCATGCCCCAAACTGAGACACACCCCGAAAGGGGAAAAAAGCCACGGCACCAGGGAGACTTTCCAAACCCTTTCTACCTGCGGACCTCAGAGTCCCATTTGTGCATAAGGAGACCGATCTGGGGACAGCAGTGTTTTCTGAGCCTGCAGTGAAGGTAAGACAGAGACGGGGTAGAGTGCAACGTGCGTGAAGACCAGGCATATGAGACTGACTCCTCCCACTGGCGCTCAAGTCCAAAGAGGCGTCTGCTTTGAACTCTCCCTTTGAAGTGGGAGCTGGCCCTTGCTGCCAGCATTCTGGGTTCTCAAAAGAGGAGACATTTCTGTTGCCACAAATAGATTAGAAAAGGCTTTTGACAGTAACATTTGGCTGGATTCAAGGACTCTGAATTCTCCTGGAATAAGATTCATGAGCAGTCAGGCCGCGATGCTAACCCATGAATGTCACGCACTTTATGGTAGGACTCAGCATGGCTGTTTTTCACAAGGAGCAATATTTATGTGACCCAGACAGGTGCCTACACAGCTTGAGATGCAACTCAGCCTCCCGTTCCTAATGGCTTTCTCTCTAAGGACCGACTCGTGTCCAGAAGAGGCTGGATCAGTCTCTGACAAGTGATGTCTCATGGTTGATGTATCTGTTTCCAATAAGCCAAGTTTTATAGTCTGTTAGTGGACTGACTGCAGAGTTATAAAAAGTTGATCTCATAAAAGAGAAACATGAGTGGTTGACACATCACATTGTATCTGTGTCATTCTGTGCTCTGGCAGCTGCACTGGCCCTCATTTATAGCAAAGGAGGTGACATAAAAGCAGAATAATCGGATTTCAACTATAATGGGGATTTCTCTGCCCCATGGGGCTCTGAAGGGTGAGGACTATTGTATAACTTCTGGTTTCCAAGGAAATATATCTTCCGTGCCACTGCTGAGATGTATTCAGTAAATTCCAAAAGGAATAAGGCAGAGTGGAATGGCTTCTAGCGTCTTTAGAGTGAGAACTGATCCATTTTTTGAAAGAAATAAAAACTAAAGAAATAAAGACTACAAACTAACGTTCTTGAGGCTTTCAAGACTTTACCTAATCAAAGAATTTTTCTGAAAATATCATGGCGTCAGTTTTCACTTTTGGTATGTCTAGTTGCTGGGAGAGGTAGAGAAACAGTAGCTCCTTTTAAGAACAACTCCAGTCCTGAATATCCACCCTGCTTTGCAACCTGACCAAGACATACTTCTATCCTGGTTGCCCTGCCTCTTTTCAAAATTTTATTCCAACCAGTGTTCTAAACAGGGATGCAAGGAGAGGACCACCCATCATGTGATGCAAGACAGACCACCCATCATCACCTGATGCAGGGACAGAATCATGACGCAGAGAAAGAGAATTACTTGTAAACCTATACGTGGATGGGAAGGTCATCAAGACCCGAGGCTACTCCAGGGACTAGTCTTCCCTCGTTGTGTCAGTTTTTATCTTCATAAAACTCTGTCTCCTGTCTCTACCAGCTGGCTTCCTCACCCTTAGCTCCCACGTGGCAGTTTGAACCCAGCTTTGGATGCCCCAGCTTTGACTTAACCTCAGTGTGCCCTTCATTGGACCTCGGCCACTGATCCCTCAGCCCCCCAACTCACCTTTTCCGGCCATCATAGAGCTTTGGCAGCCTGTAGACTGGCTACCCCAGGTCCTTTGCTTGCTCCTTGGGCTCCAGGAACAAGAGAATTGTGCTGCCACGGCTGCCAGGCATGTGGTAGAGCATATTCTCTGAGAGGGGCTGTGCCCTGCAAGTAGAGATCAACCTCTTAATAGGCCATTGGCCGCCATCCCAGATCAGAAAGACATCACTGCATCCCTCCATGATTCAGCTCCAACTTTCTTTTCTGACCTTCCTTCTAGACCAAATGAAGCACTTGTTGGTCCTCGAGGACCTATTACAGACCAGGGTTCTTGGCCTCCTTAATCAATAGAAATTGATCAGAGGCCAGACAAGAAATTCAGGCAAGGCTTTATTGGGGGCTCCTGCTACAGCAGGCGGGAGCGAGAAAACAAGCAACAGGTTCCCGTGTTTGCTTCCTAAGTGCCGGGGCAAGCTGCTTCCTTATATGGGGTGAGGGTAGGGGCAGGTCCAGGGGTCGGGCTGCAGGGGCAGCTTAGGTGGTCTGCCCACCCCTTTGGTGGTGTTGAGGGCAGTGGGCATGCGCAGTACCCTGCTTTTGCTCCCCGCTCTTCAGAAGTGGCAGCTGGGCTTTTGGTCTTTTTGTATCTTATTGTTCATAATTTACCCCAGCTGCTCATGCATGCAGTTATTTTTAGTCCCTTGTAAGTTTCTTTGTGTCCTGTTGCTCAAGGAGACATGTTTCCAGGTGCAAGCCCCACAGCAAAGGGTGCCAGGTCCCAGCCTGTCTCAGACCCTCCGCTCTCTCGCCGCTGTGGATTTTCTCCACATATGGGAAACCTGCCACAATCCCCAGCCCCAGCCATTTTTCAAGGCTCATTTTTTCTGTAAAGCTTTCTCTGATCCTGCCTGATTGAAAAAAAAAAAACAAAACAAAACTACACTCCCCTCTAATCCCGCTAAGCATGTCTCATTGCAATGTGCTGTTGCCACATCCCAGCAGAAGGGGAGGCGATCTCTCTACCCCTTGAATCCTGGGCTTGTTCTGGCCAATGGAATATTAGCAAACATGACATATGGAGGGGCTGGACAAGTGCTTGTGCATCAGGGCTTTTCCTCTCTCTTGCTGATAGGGACCTTTTTTCCACCAGGAGAGTGAGGCTGGACCACATTTGGAGGACAAGAGGTCCCCTCCATCCCAGCCATCCCAGATGGGTGAGAAGGCCCTCCTAGATCACCTGGCACTGCAGAGCCAGCCCCAAACAGAAGAACCGACTGGCCCATTGCAGAATCGTGAGAGGCAACAGGTAGGTGTCCTCTGAGTCACTGAATTTTGGAGCGGTTCGTTATGCAGCAAAACCAAACTGATGTCCCATCCCTTTGCATCCTCCACATTGGAATCGCTCTCCTTTTTTGAAGCCCCATGGTATTTTGTCAGTATCTTTTATTGGACATTTGTCACTTTCTGCATATTCTCATCATCATTTATGGAAACACTTAACATCAGTGAGAGAATAAATTACTTGAGGGCTGAATTCATGCTTGATTCATTTTTGTATATTTCACCCAGCCTCCACTCCCACAGCACCTAACTAACCCTGACATGGAGCAAATGACCAGCAGTGTTTGTAGGGTGAATCGGTGAAGGAGGGGCAGCATGGAGCCATGAGTGAGAACCCAGATTTTAGAATTCCTGGGTGAAAACCCCAGTTCTGCTACTTACTAATGGAGTCTCCCTGAGAAAGTTATTAAGTCATTTTATTTTGCCTCAGTTTCTTCATCTATAAAAGAGGGGAAATAGCAGAATCTACATCGTGAAGTTGTTATAAGGATTAAGTGAATTGGCAGTTGTTGTTTGTGAAATAAATAAATGAGAGGTGCCCACTGCTGCCTCTAGTCCTTCCAGCCAAGGCCACACTCAGCGGCAGCTCCATTCTCCACGTCCGCCAAAGGTCCTCTTTTTTTAAAATATTAAACCATCAATCAATTAATTGATTTTTAAAACTTGAGATATAATTGACATATAATATTATGTAAGTTTAAGGTATACAACATGTTGGTTTGATGTATTTATATGTTGAGACATGATTATCACCACAGTGTGACATGTTTCATGTTCTCATCTTAAAATTAGGTAAATGAGCACATCTTTCAAACTCGAATTCATTTTTAGTTTTAATTTGATTTTATACAATGTATAGACAGTTCCCTGTTCTCTGCATTTAGAAGTATAAACAATTTAAATCTGTTAATTCTGTACATAATATTTGTAATTATGATGTAACGCTATCCTATCCTTAAAACATTTAAAATAAACCCTTTAGGGCTTCCCTGGTGGCGCAGTGGTTGGGAGTCCGCCTGCCCATGCAGGGGACACGGGTTCGTGCCCCAGTCCGGGAGGATCCCACACGCCGCGGAGTGGCTGGGCCCGTAAGCCATGGCCGCTGAGCCTGCGCGTCCGGAGCCTGTGCTCTGCGACGGGGGAGGCCGCAGCGGTGAGAGGCCTGCGTACCGCCAAAAAAGATAAATAATAAATAAATAAAAATAAAATAAACCCTTTATGTGCAAAAAAAAAAAAAAAAAAAAAAGTCTTGAGCCTCGTCTACTGAGTAACAGAATCTGACAGTCAACTGGTCCAATGAGCCAGCGTAAATAGAGATGGCTGGCCTCTGCCCAGGCTCCCCCGCTGCTTTGGAGCAGAGGGAAATTGAAAAGGAGATCGTTGTTAAAAGCATGGTCTTTGGAGCCATTTGGACCACGATGTGCTTCCCTGCTTTATCAGGCACTGCTCAGGGGAGCCTGGGAAGACGACCCATCTCTCTGAGTCCCCATTTCTTCATCCTTTGGACGCGCAGCCGTCACTCCTCCTCCACGTCCTTCTGTTGTTACTGCTACTTCTGTCTCTGCTACAATGGCTGTGCCATCTTGCCTGAAGGAGATGCTCATGCCAGGGGTATCTGCCAAAGGCCCCATTTTAAATTCAACCAATTAGGACTGCCTGGAAATACCCTTCATGTCCTGTAACCCGTTTTGCAAGGGCTGTTGAGTTCTGCCTCCATATATGGTGGCCATTTGCACAGCTGTGAAACACCTCCTCCAACAAGTACCACTTGTTACTCCACAGTGGTAACAAGCTGTGAGCCTGGACTGGCCAGCCCAAATGTCAAAGGGAATAGAATAGAGAGAGTGGTGTTGGAGAATGTGGCTGCACTGGACTCTTGATTTCACCTTCCAAATACCTTTTCAATCTGTCCATTCCCACAGCTGCCGCCCTAAGCCAGGCTCCTATCCTGTCTTACCTAGACAGCTGCAAATGCCTCCAACCTTAGATGCCTTAGATGGTCTTACTTGAGATTCCCCGAGAAAGCAGAGCCTAAAAGGACTTCTTTGCACATTGCTTATTTAGGAGTAATCCCAGGAATCAGAAGTGAGGGACAGGCAGAGTGGGAGAAGGAACGTCTGTATAAGAGTGCGTAAGTGAGGTCGCAGTCGTGGGACCTAAACCCAACCCGGGACCTGAAGAGTGGGTCCTGATTGCCCATGAGGAGTGTTTATCCACCGGCTCCCATTCTCCACTGGCTGAGGGTGGCGCCTGGAAGCACAAATTCTCCTGCACATTCAGATCATTCCTACGTGTGCACCAACAGCTTCCCTGGCATCGGTGTCACTGGAGAGGCCCCAGGGAAGGCGGCATTTGAGGTGAAGCCCACCTGGGAGAGTCCACCGTGGCCGTGGCCATGGCTGAATTCAAAAGGTGGTGCTGAACAGGTGTGGGGCAAGGCAGCTAAGGTTTCCTGTACAATCTCCTAACTGTACAGTCTCTTCCTGTACAATCTCTACCCTTATCAGTGCTCGCTCTTCTCTGCACAGGAGCTACAGTGATTACGTTTTCAAAACGTTAAATGGATCTGTCACATATACCCTCTGAACCCCCAGGGCTTAAATCAGTGTTATGGATAAAGATCACAATCCTAAGATGGCCTAGGGAGCCCTGCCCACCTCTGCCCACTGCTCCTGCCCACCCCCACCTCACTGTCTGGGAATGGGCCACCCTACCTCCTTGCCATCTTGTCCAAAGTGCTGTGCCCACTCTGACCACAGGGCCTTTGCACATGCAATTCCTTCTTTCACTAGCACAACCCTGTTTGTCCTTTACCTCTCAGCTCAACCGTTGTTTCTACAGAGGAGCCTTTTGAACGCCATCGCTGCAATGGGCCAGGGTCCTTTGTCAAGCCTGTTGGAGGACCCGACAGTCTCCTTTTAGAGGATCTGGTGGCAGCATTTACCTGGGTGGGGGCAGGGGGACGGTAGCTGGAGGGGAAGTCTGGAAGAACAACTGACTTCTCACTGCATAGCCTTTGGGACCTTGGGAAATTTATACCCTGTTCTCATGTTGCCAACTAAACTATTAGGTAATTAAACCTAAATCAGAGCAATAAGACAACTGCAAAAATCCTAATTGGGGGCTTCCCTGGTGGCGCAGTGGTTGGGAGTCCGCCTGCCGATGCAGGGGACGCGGGTTCGTGCCCCGGTCCGGGAAGATCCCACGTGCCGCGGAGCGGCTGGGCCCGTGAGCCATGGCCGCTGGGCCTGCGCGTCCGGAGCCTGTGCTCCGCAACGGGAGAGGCCACAGCAGTGAGAGGCCCGCGTACCGCAAAAAAAAAAAAAAAAAAAAAAAATCCTAATTGGCCAACTGATCCTTCTGGTTACTGTGTCTGGACGGCTGCTCCTTAGGGACCCTGCCTGTCCCAGGGCCTCCTCTTCCCCTGAGCCCACTCGCTGCCAAGCTGCATCTGAATGCCGTGGGACATGTCTTATTCTCTTCCGGAGATGAGATGGGTCGGGAGAATGTATCTTCCTGGTTCCTTGAGTGTATGTTTTGCCCTTTATTCAAGATTTGTGTTCCCCCCGCTTCCTGAAGGGCTTACGCTGGCTGAGAGCCTGGGATGCCATGTGCGGAGAAATGTCTGAGCATCACACTACTAGGACTCTCTCCGAGAAGCAGATGGAGATGTTTCAGTCACCTGATTTGAACAGATCACAAAACTTAGGCAATAAGTTTGACTTTTAAACTCTCTGGCAACCAAGGCTGAAAAAAGGGGAGCAAAGTTCTTGGCTTTGGAAAAATTTCATCCAGGAATGTGTCTGAGTTTCAGAGGTTCAGGAAGAGCTGCTAATTTTTAAACTTTCTCTCCAAAGACTCAGACTGCCTTCCCTAAGCACGGTCCCTTTCTCCTCCTGTCTAACCGCTTGATTGATGTATAGTTGATACACAATAAACTGCACGTGTTAATGAATACAGTTTGATGAGTTTGGACACATGTGAACACCTGTGACGCCATCACCCTGTTTTCAGAGTAATCGACATAGCATCACCTCCGCAGGTGTCCTTGTGTCCCTCTGTTTGATGGTTGTATAATGTAGTGACAACACTTAATGTGAGACCTACTCTCTTAACAAATTTTTAAGTGTACAACACAGTATTGTTGACTATAAGCCCTGCGCGGTACAGCAGATCTCCAGAACTAATCTTGTGTAACTAAAACTTTATACCGGTTGGGCAGCCACTCCCCACTTCGCCCCTCCCCCCTGCCCAGTAACCACTGTTCTACCCTCTGTTTCTACGCCTGTTTGAGATTCCTCATATAAGGGGCATCGTGCGGTACATGCCCTTCTGTGTTTGGCTTTTCTCACCGAGCACACTATCCTCTAGGTTCAACCATGTTGTTGCAAATGGCACTCAGTGCCCATCAACAGATGGGTGGGTGAAGAAAACATGAAATGTACATACAGGGGAATATTACTCAGCCTTTAAAAAGAAGGGAAGCAGGACTTCCCTGGTGGTCCAGTGGTTAAGATGCCACACCTCCACTGCAGGGGGCACAGGTTCGATCCCTGGATGGGGGACTAAGATCCCACATGCCGCGTGGTGTGGCCAAAAAAGAAAAGAAAGAAAGAGAAAAGAAGAAAAAAGAAGGGAAGCAGTCCCTCTCTTCATTCATCCTTTTTTAAAATTTTAATTTTTATTTTATATTGTAGTATAGCTGATCTTCAAGAATCCGTGTTTTTAAGCTCGCACCCCTCAAAACATGCCTCTCCTGACTCTCCTGTGCCTCGGTTCTCTCTCCCCCTTGTCCTCTCCCCTCTTGCTTCTCCCCCTTGTCTCCCCACCCCCTAACCCCCTAACTGTGTCTCCCTGCCCTTTCACACACCCATCCACAAGCTTCCTGTTCCTTCAATTTTCACCATCTGAAGTGCTTCCTGCAACATGCAAGACTTGAAAGGGAAAAGAACAGGACTCAGCTGTCCCTGAACTTTCCTTCCCTTCCCAGCCCTTTCCCCAAGGGCTTCAGAATATTTCAGGCCCAGTGCAGCTCTCTCCTTCTGTAGATAACCCACTGCCATCCCTCATAATGTTACTGACCAGGGTGCTTGGCTTTCCCCCAATCAATAGAAATTGATCAGAGGCCAGACAAGGAATTCAGGCAAGGCTTTATTGGGGCCCCTGCTGTAGCAGCGTGGCGGGAGAACAGACAACAGGTTCCCTTGCTTCCTCCCTGGGTGGGGAGCTTGCTCCTTACATGGGGTGAGGGTAGGGCTGTGTCCAGGTGTCGGGCTGGAGGGGTTGGGTGTTTCACCCACCCCTCTGGTGGTGCTGAGTGCAGGGGGCATGCACACTACCCGCTTTTGCTCCCAACACCCTGTTTCTGCTCCAGGCTCTTCAAAAGTGGCAGTTGGGTTTTTTGGTCTCTTTATATCTTTGGGGTCCAGAATTCGTCCCAACTGCACATGCACACAGTTATTTTTAGTCCCATAGAGCTTCTGTGTATTTTGTTGCTCCAGGAGAGATATGTCCAGGTGCAAACACTGCAGCAAAGGGTCCCAGGTCCCAGCCTGTCTCAATAAGAGCCGGAGAGCAACTTCCCCTTGGGCTTCTTGGGGAAGGGGAGGCATCCACCCCACCTGCCTCCCCCCTCGCCGCTGTGCTGTCAGGCACCTCCCAGCCAGGTGCACCCGAGGCCCAAAGCCAACACCAAGTTTCCTGCTGGGCCGGGCGAGTGAAGTGTCGCCCCCGCTCTCCTGCACCCCAGCCTCAGACAGCTGCTCCCCACCAGGAACACGTGATTGATGGAACCTCTCCAGAGAAATCCTCCCTGGCCTGCGCTGTAGGCAGAGCTGCTAATGATCACAGTTTAAATGGCTTTGGCAACAACAGAGCACAAAGGTCTTTAAAAGAGAGTCATCCCTTGTCTATCAGAAGAGCAGAGCCAGTTGTTAATACTTTATTACAGTTTATCTCCAGAGATGGGGGTGAAGAAGGGAGGCCTGGGGAGTTATTTCCATGTGTAGATAGACTCAGGTCTGACGTTTGTATGTCACCCGTGGCCAGAGTTTTTTTTCTTTTTACTCCAGAGAGGAAAAATAAAACTGAATCTGCCCACTTAACAGCTCAAGGCATCTCATGCTGTTCAACAGCAGCTGGCACTGGGATGCCTTGGAGCTGTCCTCGTTACCAGGGATGTCTGTGCAACGGGCACAGCCCCAGCAGCCTTTCTGCCGCACGAGGCCAGGCACATGAGCGCTTCTTTGGGATCCTTCCCAAATCAGTCTGAGACCAAAGGATATCAGCTGGTGCCCCCAAATCAATACACTGTCTTCCACCATTTTTCTTCTTCTTGTTTGGATGTCTTTGGAATTTGTGTCTGAGAGGAGTGTCCTGGGACGTTTGTAGGTGAGGCTTGTGGACTGTGAGCTTGGGGAGAGATGGGGAGAGGTCGAGTGGTGTGAGGAGGAGCTGGTGGTGGTTTAACAGGGTTATTAAGGGTGGAAGTTGTTGGGGTGGGGGTGGGTATCGCTGTGGGCAGAATGCAGCCTTGGAGCCTGGGGACTGGATTAGACAGGCTCCGGGATTGGAGCAGGGGACTCAGGACATTTGAGGTAAAGGTTTTGAACCCATGAAGGCCTTTCTTTGTCTCTGCATCTCATCCCTTCTTGCTTCCTTCATTCCCTTCTGCATTCATGCATCAGAAAATACCAGCGTTTTGCATAGCACAGGGAGATCAGCTCGGTGCTTTGTGACCACCTAGAGGGGTGGGCTAGGGAGGGTGGGGGGGAGACGCAAGAGGGTCGAGATATGGGGATATATGTATTTGTATAGCTGATTCACTTTGTTATACAGCAGAAACTAACACACCATTGTAAAGCAATTATACTCTAATAAAGATGTTTTTTAAAAAAAAGTAGCCATGGTGAGGAAAGTTCTCAGTCTTTGTAACCATCTTTAAAAAGAGTAGAGGATGTCCTATTCTATTATTCTATGCCTACTGCTTTATAGACACATATTAAATTTAACAATGTAAAACTTTTAAATTATCTGTTAAATCTTATTTACAGGAAAAAACAGAAAATACCAGCGTTTGCCAGGTGCCAGCTCCTGGCGACACAGCGGTGTAAAGACAAATGTATTTGTTCTCCTCACAGGGCTTCCACCCTCTTTGCCTCTCTGGGCAAGGCCCTCAGAGGTGAGTCATTCTACTGCGGGAAGCTAACTCCACCCCCGAGGTCTGATGGAGGGGCTCTTGTCCATAAACAGCTACCATGGGGCACAGCAGGAGGTGGGCAGATGTTGCTGGAGAGGGCACAGCAGCGGCCCTGCCAAAAACAGCCCTTAAATGGAAAACATCCAGGCAGCTCATGGCTTATTAAGTGGGCTTGTCTGACAAACCAGCAGATCTAGCCTGGAGAAGAGAAGGGAGGGTGGGCGGGGCACGCTGTAGGATCTTCAAGATCTGAAGGATGTCACAGAAGGAAAATGGTGGAGGCGTTTATCGTGACCCCCGAGAACACAGTTTACAATGCTGGCTGGAAGCTACAGGAAAATTAATGTTGGCTTAACGTAAGGAAAAATTATCTAAAACATAGAGCTGTCTGGAAACACGTGTGCTGCTCCCTTGAGGGGAGGAGTCCCCCTCCTTGGAGGAGACAGGCAGCATCTGTACCTCCTGCTGGTCATGGCGCAGGAGAGACGCCTGCACAGGGTGCACAGTGTGTCTGCACGATATCCAGTGTCCCAGCTAATTTTATGATTTTGAGATGCTAGGAAACATTGAGCAACTTTATCTTAAAAACCGCCACCACTCAATTTTAATTTGAGGGCTCCTTTCACATACAACTTTCTGTGGAGTGGGGAAGAAAGTTTCCAAGGCCTTGCCCGTCTTTGCTCTCTCTGGAAAACCATCGGAGGCACCTTCTCTCTTGAGTGTTTCATCTGGTAAACTCTGGGCAAACAGGGCCCAGCGCCTTATAAGCACAGGGAGGTTACACACGCTTCTGCGACCCTGGAAAACACACACTGTCCTTGTCCTGGTCTATGGTTCATTTTCAGATGGTGCTCTGAGGTGTTAATTCATTCTTATTTCCTTTTCTCAGGTTGAAGAGGCGAGAGTTAAATGCCGGTGGGTGAGTTGCCACCAGGATCGCTGCCCTCTGAGAAAGGAGCGTCACTCTGAAGGGAAGCTGAAATTCCTGGGGAATTTGGGGCCACGCCTGGGACGGCAGTGCAAGAAGAAGAGGCACCTGCCATGCACAGTGGGTGTCTCTCTGGGGTTCGCCGTGGCCATGAGTCTGACCCTTGACTCTCCCTGGTGGCTTGTCCCCAGGCCTGAGTGCTGGGCTGGATCCGACACGTGGCTGCCGCCACCTGGAACTTGCCGGAGCAGCCCCCCAGGTTCGGAGCCTTTCCTTGTGAGGCAGGGGTGGGCGCTACAGGGAAGGGCAGGGTGTGGGGAGTAACCGTGTTAGCGATCTTGACTCTGGAGTCTGGCGCTGGAGGTCGTTTCAGCTTTGGGTGCCGTGGGGGCAGGGGCGGTGTCACGCCAGGGCAGCGTTGCCTTGGAAAAGGCTGCCTTCCTGCCTGGAAGAGACTTGAACCCGCTTGGAGGTTTTCAAAACCAGCCGGACTGCAGGAAAGGAAAGAGGATGTCCTTCCTGTCACCTTTAATTTATCATGTTCTTCCTTCTCATGCACATCATGCCCACGTTGCTAAAACCACTGCATTTTTTCCAGGCAGCATCTCCTTGGTCGAGAGCCCAGGTGCTGTTACAAGCTGCACCCATGCCCTGGTATCCCCGTGACATGGCCTGCCCCACGGGAAAGGAGAGACACCGGCACTTCGGAAAGACACTCAGTGACACCAGAGCCAGAAGCAAACAGCAAGGTTGACGGAACCTCTCCCCACGCCCCCGTCTCTTAATGCAGCTGTTTCCTAATGGTGCCCCAGGAAGGAGGTCTGGCCCTTGCTTCAGCATCCTGCATCAGCTTCTAACAGCCCCATGGGGGCTGAATGCCCCAGAAGGGATCCTGTGCCCCGTGGGCCCTCTTTGTGTATCTCCGTCACCGTGGCATCAGGCTCCTTCTAGCCCTGTTTCACTCAACGTTGATTGCAGCCGTAATACTCAAGTTCTTGATGAAATCCTCTCTTTGACTTTTGCTAACTTATAACACCCCTTCAAAGCCCCTGGGGTCCCAGAGGCACTGGGTTCTGGACCAAACACCAGGTGCCATCCCCCAGTCCCCCAGGTGAGTGTAGCCAGCGCGTCTCTAAAATGCCAAGTGGCCAGGTTGCAAGGGGACAGCCTGCCGAGGGTGACCTTGCTGGTGGAGTGGGGCCTGGCAGGCTCGGGCGGTGCAGGGCGTCCCGTTACTCTGTGGCTTGACCTGGTTCACCGTCGGCTGAGGCCGGAGCCCAGAAGGCAGGCCCGACTCAGCTGTATCCTCTGGTCCCACACATCTTTGTCATGAAGCTTGGCAAGGACTGCTGAGTTCTTCCTTTCTGTTACTCCAGAATCATGCTCTGGGAGGGAAGGTGCTCTGGGAGGGAAGGTGCTCCGGCCGGCCTGTCTTGGAAGACTCGGTTGAGGCTCCTAAGGTGGGATTTCAGCCCCTGTGGGGCTTTGATGTGCAGGGAAAGGAGAGGGGGCTGCTGTCGGTCTCACTGAAGTGCAGAGACCCAAAGCCACATGCGGAGCGTGAGGAATCCAGCCCAGGCAGCAGATTCATTAGGCCAGTCTGGGAAAGCCGCTTCAGTCTTGGCGACGGTCGAGCTCCCAGGGGTCGTGACTACACCGCATATTTACTTGAATTCCCTCACGTAACCCAGCACAGAGATTTGCCCAAGGGCACAGACTAGGGCAGCGGAGCAGGGGGTGCAGCCTGGAGCCTGACTGTCTGGGTTCGGATCCCTGCTCTGTCATTCAGCCTTGGGACGTGGCAGCCGCGTCAGCCGCCCTCTCTGGGCCTCGGTGTACTTGTCTGTTCAATGGAGGCAGCGAGAGTCCCTGCTTCTGAGGCTGTTGCGTTTAGAACAGTGTTTGGCTGACTCGTTCCCACTGTGCAGCGCCCGGCAGGCACTGGTAGGGGAGAGCGGAACCCAGGGGGCATCAGACTGGCGGCTGCCCCAGGGTGTAGACTCGGGCCCCTTGTCTCTGGCACTTATCTTTTACCCTGGTGTTTGTCAACTGTTTTACACGTTGGGGACTTTTGGAATTACTCAAATCACGTGACCAAGACAGCCCAGAAGAAGCCGGCACGAGGCCTGAAACTCCACTGCGAGGCCGTGAGCAAGGACCAGCCGCGTCCTTTCTACGGTCCGCGCTCGGGCTCAAATGTACGGCTCAGCGGTGCCGGGCTCTGGGTTACGCCGCCCGGCTCCTCTTGTGTCCAGGGGTGTGTCAGGAGTGGGGCACACCCCGGGGCCCCAGCCCAGAATGCCGCTCAGATTAAGTCTCCGTGGGAATTTGTACTCAGCCCCCGGCCTTGCTGGCCCCAGGCTCTGGCCACCTGAGAAAGTGGCCGGAGATGACAGAAAATCACGGGATAAGTCACAGGCCAGGTGTCCAGGGAAGGGCCTGCGAGTGACCGTCCCAGGAGTCCTGTGCGGGGGAGGACGCCCTAGCAGAGGAGCCCCTGCTCAGCTCGGGCCCTCCCCGACTCCTCCTCCGAAAGCCTCAACCGACAGAAATCATCCCCAGGCGTGGGCGCCCGGATTCTCTCACCCCTTCCCTTGTGCTGAGCTCGCTGTCGGGCAGGCACTGCTTCTGCCAGGCCCCTGGGCTTCCCTGGGCCCCGAGCTGCCCAGAGAACACCAGCAGGATGATCGCTGGCCCAGCTGTTTGGAATCATTTTGAGGATGAAGACAGTTAAGCTTGGCAGGAAGCCCGCCAGCAAACCCCATGTCTTCTGTTGCACTCCCAGCAGCCCCTGTTCTCTTGTCCTCTCTTCCTCACCTTTCTACCCACCTGTAGGCGGCTGAGAGCGTCGGCCAACAGGCCTCCAGTTCCAGAGGCACCGGCTCAGTCCTGTGGATTTGGAGAGTCTGGGTACTGGGGGAAGGGCTAACGGGATTCCGGAAGCCTCTCTCCCCGGGAAGGCGGGGCCAGATTCAGCCAAGGCCCCGCCATCTGTGCGAGGAGATGGCATGCATTCCCCGAGCTGCCCCACCGCTCTGTGCAGCAGACGCTTGGCTGTGGCGGCGGATGTGGAAACTGAGGCAGGGCTGAGGGAGGCTGTGGGCAACCCGGCATCCACCCAGGACCCCCTCAGGCTCTGCGCTCTGGCGAGCTCAGCGCTGCATCTGAAGAAAGTCCTCCGACAACTCGCTTCCCCCTGCAAAGGCAGGACCAGCTGAAGAAGGGTCTGGAACTGGAGGGGCCCTGGGACAGCCAGGGAGGAGGTGACAGGGACCGCTGCGGTCCCTTTTAGTTCCCAGGCTCCACACCACTCCTGAATTCCTCTGAGCAGTGTCAGGGTCCCCGCAGCCACTGTTTTCCCACTGCTGTACCCCAGGATCTAGAGCTGTGCCTGGCACATGGTGGCCTCTTGGCAAATCCGCCTTGACTGGGGACGGGCATCATGGAGAGGGGCAGCAGGGGCTCTCAGGGCTCCAGGGCCCTTTCTGTTTCAGTCTTAGAGTGGCCTGGGGGTTGGGGCGGGGGACCAGGGAAGCGGGTGCAGTGTGTCTCCAAGGCTCTCAGCCACCGCCCCCCAACCCCGCCATCCCTGCCCGCCTTTACCCCACTGCCACCCCGCCGCCCTGCCACACCACTCCCACAGCTTCCCTCCCCTCCTCCACCCTCTGATGTTAAGATGTGCACATTCGGTCTCACCTCAGTTGTCTTAAGTGTCAAAGTCTTAAGCCAAAGAAATAAATATCTAAGATGACTGATCTCAGGCATCAACAGGAGAGAGGAAGGCCTGTCTTGGGGAGGGGGTGACAATGGGGACTTCAGGGGCACAGAAAATTCCCATGAGACCCAGCTCCCCGGCTCCCAGCCTAGGGGTGCCTTTCTGCTCAACACAGCCCCTCACTGCAGCCAGTCCAGGGGTCAGCGGTCTGTGAGGGCGGCTCCCCAGCTCACCTTCCCAGCTGCCTGGGTGTGGCCTGGGGACCGGGAGCCTGGGCTTCCAGAACAGACGATTTCAATTTAAGGCGGCATTTGGGGAGAATACTGTTCCATTTGCTCACTTTTCTTAGTCCTCCCCGCAAAACTTGATTCTATCAGCAGTGGATGAGAAAGGCCTGTTTCTATAGCAATGCCACTATGAGAAAGCGAAAACTCAGCAGCACAAAGCAGGCTGGGTTCTCATCGGGAAGAGGGCACTTGCGGGGGTAAAGAAACAGAGGCCGAGCAAACACTGGGCGGCCCTGAGCCCACCACACTCCCTGGTGGTTGACCTTTCATCCCATGTGGGACCCCAGAAAAGGCACGAGAGAGAGCGCAGGGAGCCCCAGTGATGATTACGCCCAGGGACACATACCTGCTCATTGCCTGGTTTCCATTAAACCAGCCCGATCTCTTTAGGCCTTTGTTTATTTTCATGGCTGATGCAACCCAACCAGACTGATGAGTCTGGATCTTTCTTTTTCTTATGTTGTTTCCTGTTTAGTTGAATGTGTTCAATATTTCTGTGCATATTCATTTCTCATCTGATGCTGCCAAAGAGAACCATGGCCCTTATTTCCTCTTCCAAAGCCATGGTCTGGACACGGTTCATCGTCAAAGGGAGAGAATCTTACAGCTTCATCTTTGGGAAAGATGAAGGGTTTCGGTCCAGCCTCTACACCCTTTGGGAGTTGGACAAGCTGAGTTTCTAAAGTGAAATTGTTGGCTGGACTCGGAGTCCCAGCCCTGGGCCAGAATGAGATGTTCAGGAAAGGTGTTTCTAGGAGGCATGTTGCTTTGAAAATTTCCAAGTCTGGGCTTGAGGATTTGGGATAAAGTGACCCTCCTACCTTTCTGAGGTTCTCTTTCTGTTGGTTTCCTCGGAGATCCATCTACCAGCCTAGCTCTGGGCCTGGCCAGAACTAATAGCCCTGGGTTTGGAAATATCCCCAAGTATAATCTCCTCTAAGGGTTTTACCCTTCACTTGGTACTCCACTGGGCCTTTTAAAGTAGATTGAATCCATATGTTTCTGATTCATTTACACTTAACTCATCAGAATGTTCCCTTTTTTAATGAGTGATTTGTTGTCTTAAGATGCCTTTTGTAGTCTTGTTTATAAGCATTTTTTTTACCCTTAGAAACAAGATACCGTGTCTTGTTAAAGCATGGGGGTAGGGGCAGTGGTGGTAAAAATATAGCTTCAGGTCTGAGCTTTGGTTCACAAGAGGAAATGCAGTGTTTCGGCAGAGCTCTTTGGTTGGTCAAAAGATTTCTGTATTTGCTCAGAGCATGAGATTGGCAGTGGCTATCCACACCCCTCCTCCTAGGTTGGAAACTTAGTGAGTGCTTCTCTGAGCACCAGTGTAACACTAGGCAAATTGCTTCATGTCTTTTCTCCTCAAATCCTTTTCTCCTTCATCTGTAAAATGGGGATGCTAATACTCCCTGCCTCACAGGGCTGTCGTGGTAATCATGTGTTGAGGCTGTTACAAAAGCATGAGTCATACAGAATTAGCTAGAGTTCCTTTAAACAGTGCCAAGCCCATGCACTGCTCTATCCTTTCCTTCATATGCCACCCCTCTAGTCCACTTTAACTCCAATTAATCCTCCAGGACTGAGTTCAAACATCACCTGTTCTAAGACCTTCTCTGCTCACCAGCCTCGATCTTCAGTTTCTCCTCCGTGTCCCTGCACACATCTTACACACTTCTCTGTTGTCAGTCTCCTTGACTGTTGGCTTTTTGTTTATATAATCTGACTACCCCATTTGGAAACTGGCATCTCCTTGAGGGCAGGAAAGTGATATTCATCTTGGTTTTCCAAAGTCCAGGACAGAGTCTGAGCCATAGGAGGTGCTCAACAATAGTTTGAAATTAAGGAGATAAAAACAGAAAAGGGGACATAATGCTGCCCATTCTTTTTGTACTCAGGGTGAATCTGGTTAACTGTACGTGGCTTTATAAGGAAGGAGACTGATGGAGTGGTACAGTGACCACAGGGTCTTCGGCATAATGTGGGCTGGGTGTGGCGAGGGAGAGAAAGGGACCAGAGGAGACTTGGGATCTGAAGCAGAGAGGCAGAGCAAGTTCTGTGGAGAAGGTGAAGAGTTCATTTTGGGATGTGTGGAACGCAACACTCAGGTGAGAATATCTTGCAAAATGTGGAAGTGTGGGCTGGGGAAAGTTTGGATCTCTAGATGTTGAAACACTGAAGGGACTTCTGAAGTTAGGGTAGGTCATACCACAGGGGAAGTGTGGTCTCTTTGAGACCTTGGAACATAAACTATCAGCCACTAACATTTTTTATTTTTCTAGATATTTAGAGTATAAAGTTAGGTCGTTCATTAGCGGTCTTTCTACATCATTTACAGCTATAAATTTCCCTCTTAGCACTTCTTTCACTGCATCCCATAAGTTCTGATATGTTGTGTTTTCATTTTCAGTTGTCTCAAGATATTTTACAGTTTTCCTTGTGCTTTTTTCTTTGACTCATTGGTTGTTGAAGAGTGTGTTGTTTAATTTCCACATATTTGTGGATTTTCCAGTTTCCCTTCTGCAATTGATTTTTAATTTCATTCCATTGTGGTTGGAAAAGATACTTTGTATGCTTTCAATTTTTAAAAATCTGTTAAGACTTGTTTTGTGGCCTAACATATGGTCTATCCTGGACAATGTTCCATATGCAGTTGAGAGAAATGTGTATTGTGCTGTTGTTGGGTGGAGTGTTCTGAATATGTCTGTTAGGTGCAGCTGGTTTCTAGGTTTGTTCAAGTCTTCAATTTCCTTATGGATCTTCTGTCTGGTTGTTTTATTAGTTACTGAAAGGGGATATTGTAGTCTCCTACTATTATACAGTAGTGTTTCTATCAGTGTTTGCTTCATATATGTGGAGCTCTGATTCCTGTTGCATATATGTTTATACTTGTTATAGCTTCTTGGTGAATTGACCCTTTTATCAATATATAATGTCCTTCTTTATCTTTTGTAATAGCTTTAGACTTAAAGTATATTTTGTCTGGTATTTGTATAGCCACCTCTCCTTTTGTTACTATTTGCATGGAATATCTTTTTCCATCTTTCACTTTCAATCTATATGTGTCCTTAGATCTAAAGTAAGTTTCTTATAGGCAGCATGAAGGTAGATCATGCTTTTTTATCCATTCTGCCAGTGTTTGCCTTTTGATTGCAAATTTTAAACTATTTACATTTAAAGTAATTAGTAATAAGGAAAGACTTATGCCATTTTGTTACTTTTCTGTATGTCTTGTAGCCTTTTTTCCTTCATAACCTCTATTACTGCCTTCCTTTGTGTTTAGTTGTGGGTTTTTTTGTTTTCTGTTTTTGTTTGTTTATTGTTTGTAGTGACATGTTTTGATTTCCTTCCTATTTCCTTTTGTGTATATTCTATGTGTGTTTTCTTGGTGGTTATCATGGGGATTATATATAGCCATCCTAAAGTTATAACAATCTATTTTGAATTGATACCAACTTAACTTCAATTACATACAAAAACTCTACTCCTTTACAATTCCATTTGACCCCAACTTTATGTTATTGATGCCACAAATTACATCTTTGTATCTTGTATACCAATTAACATAGATTTATAATTATTTTTATGCATTTCTCTTTTTTTGCAGTACGCGGGCCTCTCACTGCTGTGGCCTCTCCCGTTGCGGAGCACAGGCTCCGGACGCACAGGCTCAGCGGCCATGGCTCACGGGCCCAGCCGCTCCGCGGCATGTGGAATCCTCCCGGACCGGGGCACGAACCCGTGTCCCCTGCATCGGCAGGCGGACTCTCAACCACTGTGCCACCAGGGAAGCCCTGCATTTCTCTTTTAAATTCTGTTGAAAATAAAAAGTGAAATTATAAAGCAAAATTAGAGTAGTACTCACTTGTATATCTGTCCCTGTATTTACCTTTACCAGAGGTCTGTATCTTCCTAGGGCTGTGAGTAGCGTTATAGCATCCTTGCATTTCAACCTGAAGGAGTCCCTGCAGCGTTTCTTGTAGGGCACAACCAGTGGTAGTGAATTCCCTGTTTTTGCTTATCTGGGAGTATCTTAACTTCTCCCTCATTTTTGAAGGACAGTGTTGCATTTCAACCTGAAGGAGTCCCTGCAGCGTTTCTTGTAGGGCACAACCAGTGGTAGTGAATTCCCTGTTTTTGCTTATCTGGGAGTATCTTAACTTCTCCCTCATTTTTGAAGGACAGTGTTGCTGAATATAGAACTCTCACCTGACAATTTTTTTCCTTCATATGATATAAATATATCATCCCATTGCCTTCTGGCCTCCGAGTGTTCCAATAAGAAATTTGGCTGATAATCTTACAGAGTATCCTTTGTACACGATGAGTAACTTTCCTCTTGCTGCTTCAAGATTTTTCTCTTTGTCTTTCAACAGATTAATTATAACGTGTCTCAGTATGGGTCTTTTTGGTTTTATCCTACTTGGAACTCATCGAGTTTTTTGAATTTGTAGATTCATGTCTTTCCTTAAATTTGAGAAGTTTTCAGCCATTATTTCATCAAATAAGCTCTCTGATCCTTTTTCTCTTCTCCTTCTGGGACTTCCATAATGCATATATTGGTCTGCTTGATGAGGTTTTGTAAGTCTCGTAGGCTCTGTTCACTTTTCTTTATTCTTTTTTCTTTCTGCTCCTTAGACTTAATAATTGCAAATGTCCTGTCTTTGGGTTCATTGATTTTTTTCTTTTTCCTGTTCAAGTCTCTTGTTGAGCCCCTCTAGTTAATTTTTCAGTTTAGTTACAGATATCCCACACTTTTTAAAAGTTTGCTTTATGCCACTTCACTTTTACAAAAGACCTATATTAGTAAATGTTTTTACTAGCCAAAAGAAATCAGAAGAAAAAAGTGAAAATAGCATTCAGCATTTGTTTTGCAGCGAGCCATTTTAGAGACAGTACTTCCTCAGGAACTAGACTCAGTATCTCAGCATCAAGTCACCATAGTTTTGAACTCTGTCTGTAAGCATCTATGCTTTATCCTGATTTATTTTGTGCATCCATTAACTACATGTATCCTAAGGTAATTTCTTATTTACTTTATGCCGTTTTGGCTTACAAAAAGTTTCACAGAAATGCTGTACTTTCAGAGAGTGGGAAAAACCTTATTGTACTTTTCAGTTTCAGAATTTCTGTTTGGTTCTTTTATGTAATTTCTATCTCTATTCTCATTTTGTTCATATATTGTTTCCTGAATTCTTTCAGTTCTTTGCCCATGCTTTCCTTTAGCTCTTTAAGAATATTTTAGATGATTATTTTCTCACAGATACAAAGAACAGATTGATGGTTGCCAGGGGCAATGGAGAAATGGGTAAAGGTGGTCAAATGTACTTCTAGTGATAAAATAAATAAGTCCTGATGATGTAATGTACAACATGGTGACTAGAGTTAATAATACTGTATAGTATATTTGAAAGTTAAGATCTTAAAAGTTCTCACAAGAAAAATAATATAACTGTCTGGTGATGGATGTTAACTAGAGTTACTGTGGTGATGATATTGCAATATATACATATATCAAATCATTATGTTGTACACCTGAAACTAATATACTGTTATAGGTCAATCATGTCTCAATATCAAATCAAATCAAATCTTTGGTACACACATTGAATTTCCTTACTAAAATCTGAGAAATTCTGAATTCCAAAACACAGTTGGTTCCAAGAATCAGATAAAGGATGTGGATATGTGTTAAAAGCAGTTGTCTCTGAGTACTGGGACATATACTTTATTTATACTTTTTGCATTTTCAATACTTTCTATACAGTACATATATTATTTTTTAAATTATAAAAATATCTTAACAAAGTACATATTCATTGCAGATATCACAGGACATCTGCTACCCATATTCTTTTAACAGTTAATCCAGTTAGTTTCTTTAATCTTGAAAGAAAGAAAATACAGTTCTCCAAAAATTATAGAATAATCAGGCTTTTCACCAACAGGAATTTTCTTCCACTTTAATTATTCCAGATAAGGATGGGGTATTGCCTCTGAATTTTTCTCCCACAGCCATTCATTTCATTTAGGGAATAACTGGAAGCCAGCAGGCTTGTTTTAGAAGGAATTCACATGTCAGGTGACAGTGCTTTTCAAACTTTTCTGCCAAACGGAATAGAATGAACAGGTATTCCCAGGGGCTTAAGAGCACAAACCCTGTCTGCTCCGTTCTCTTCTGTAACCTAGTTGTTACAGAACCTGGCAGGAGTGCGCAAATGGGTGAAAAAATGAATAAGCCAATAACTAACTTTCTCTATAGAGCATTGTGCAAAAATAATTCTACTTGCCGTACTTTAAGGATCAAAGAAACTCCTCATAGAAGCACATAACTTACTTACCTGTCTCCTTGGAAGTTAATCAGTCACTCCTAGAACCAGTAATTTTCTCAGTGCTCAACCTAGTTATAAAAAGGAAAAAAGACAATTGTTTGAAGTCTTTGTCTTGTATCCAATGTTTGTATTTCTTCAGGGATGGTTTCTGCCATTTAATTTTTTTCCTTTGAATGGGCCATGTTTTACCGTTTCTTACGTGTTTTATTGCATGCTTGTGATTTTCTTTTGTTGAAAACTGAGCATTTGAAAAAACAACTACCTCTCCCAGTGCAGACTGGCTCTGTGCTGGGGAAATCCTTAAGTAATTAGCCAGGCATGTTCTGAGCCTCTGGATCAGCTCACAGAGAAAGCTTAGGGCCTTCTCAGGTCTTTTCTGAGCATGTGTCTTGCATGGGCCTGTGTGTGGCTTTTCAATTACCCCATATACACAGTTGCTTATAAATGTCTTAACTGCACAGAGTCTCACCTCAGTTTCTCCTTGAGGCCTTAGATGGTTTACTGTGTGTCTCCACCCATAATCCTTTGTCCCAGACACCTGCAGGTCTGTAGTCTCCCTGCAGCTTTCCTGAGCAGTGCCAGGTGCTTCACTCTGCCTCAGATCTGAATTAGGTGAAACAGAGACCAGTCCTCCAAGCGGCCCCCAGATAGGTTATAACATTGCAAATCTGCTCTGCTCCCTCCTGTTCAAGGGAGGGGACTGGGAACAGCTGTGTCCTCCAAACCAAGACCACACCACACCAGGGAGAGGGCAGGGAAAGGGCAAGCAAAAATACCACAGAATTTCCTACTGTTTTGAGTGTGGCATTTTCTTTTTTTTTCTTTTTTAACGTCTTTATTGGAGTATAATTGCTTTACAATGGTGTGTTAGTTTCTGCTTTATAACAAAGTGAATCAGTTATACGTATACATATATCCCCGTATCTCTTCCCTCTTGCATCTCCCTCCCTCCCACCCTCCCTATCCCACCCCTCTAGGTGGTCACAAAGCACCGAGCTGATCTCCCTGTGCTATGCAGCTGCTTCCCACTAGCCATCTGTTTTACATTTGGTTGTATTTATAAGTCCATGCCACTCTCTCACTTCGTCCCAGCTTACCCTTGCCCCTTCCCAGGTCTTCAAGTCCATTCTCTACGTCTGTGTCTTTATTCCCGTCGTCCTGCCCCTAGGTTCTTCAGAACGATTTTTTTTTTTTTTAGATTCCATATATGTGTGTTAGCATACAGTATTTGTTTTTCTCTTGGTTGCTGTAGATCTTGGATTGTTTTCCCATAACTCATATAAGGTTATTTTATCCAATTTTTGGTTGTTGTTTTTTTTTGATGTCTCCATGAGGAAATAAGGGAGTTTCCTAGTCTGCCATTTATTTTGCTGGTTTTTCTCCCCATTATTATTTTTATGACTCCTTTTCACCCCCTGGCTGACGCATATCCCTGACAGACCAAAAGGAAGGCAGATGAGGGTCACATGTGTGATACCAGATGAGTTTCTCCCATGGGTAGTATCTCTGCTACTTCGAAGCAACAAGCTATGAGAAACAACAAGCTATGAGAGGCCTTGGGAAGGCTAGCTCTTCCCATCCCAACCACTATTCCCAAATATCAAACAACTCTATCCTGGTATAACTGGACCAGGTGGTGATTTTTCCATGGTTGATCCAATGTGTGTCTCATTTTAGACAAGCAGCTCTGAAAAGACTCAGTTTCCCTGAAAGCAAAGTTGGACACAGGGGCATCCACATAAATAGTTTATTTGGGAGGTGATTCCAAGTTGCAGAAATGAGGATGGGAGAGGGTGATAAACAGAAGAAAAAGCCAATATGAGAAAGTTCTGTGGCCACTGGGGGCTCAATTCTGTTGGACTTCCCAAGAAGTAGACAGAGCCATTCATCCCCAGGAATTGCCCACAGGAAGGCTGGGGATCCAGAGTACTTATTAATTGTAAAAAGTTGTTCTTGGGGACACTAAATCTTTGCTCTGAGCTACGTATCCTGCATTTCCTGGGCTCCCGTCTATTTCTGAGGTATTACCCAGCCCGTAAGGCAGCAGTGGACTCTGCCATTGGTCAAGGGTGTCTGTGACTTGGCTCAGGTGGTACTCCGTGAAAACTGAGGATGCTGGTGGGGGTTGGGCAGGGTCAAAGGTGTCTGCAACATGGCAGTCATGCTACAGCCTCGTAAGTATGTATGTTTGTTATTCTGTCAAGCAGAACTCAACAGAGCAAATGCAGCATCTCACTTCTCCTCTAGCTCCTTGCTCTTTCCC
>NW_006784184.1:937841-946425 GCF_000442215.2 Lipotes vexillifer | reverse complement strand
CCCTTCTCTCCTTTATCCTTGTCAAATTTCACCCATTTAAAAAGGTGTCAGTACCATAATATAGAGAAGCGAACCCTATGCTTTCCCAAGCCACTGGTGATATACAAGTTTTTCCCTTTGTTTTCGTAGTTTCCTAGTGGCTGGTAATCAGAGATATACATCTCAATCCCGGAGGAAAGTCCTTAGCATATTCTTGGACTTGCCAAGGTGACTTTCTGGGTGTTGAGGAAGCAGGGGATCAGGGGTTCCCCAACAGCTATGGGTCTGACTAGTGACCCTGCACTGGTCTGTATTGGCTTCTATATGGGAAATGCAGCGCAAAGGAGGTGCCCAACAACCCTGCGTGTGATCTGCAGCCATTCATTCTCTTCTCCCTTAGGATTTCTTTCGGCTGAACAGCAGGCTCTCTGGCCTCTGCAACTAGAGAACATCGCTAACACAACATAAACGCTGGGTAGCTGCTGGGAGCTGGAGATGGTTCACGCTGAAGAGCCTTGTGAGGTTTGACCTTTAGGGAGAAGCAGCACCAAATCCCACCACCACAGGCTGCTTTGCATTTGGATTTAGTGCAAATGAGGCATAATAACAATTAGACAGATGTATTTGGAGGGGAAGGAAATTAAAAAGGCATTTCATTTGGAGTAAGGAGAGGGGGTAAAGAGAGAAGAAATTCTATGAATGACAGCAGAGAGAACCTTTTCTAGACCTGCCAGAGGTATAAACCATTAGGAATCATTAGCTTTATGAGAGTAGGGACTTTCACTCTTACTTATGTGATTCTGTACTAAGTAATCCACGACCAGAACACGAAACACCCTGTGGTTGCACAAGTGTGGCTGTGTGAAAGGAGCGGGTTAGGAGAAGAGGCTCTGTTCTTGAGACAGCTGGGGACACCGGGTCGGGGAGTCTGGGAGGGTTGCTGGAGTTGGATATTTAGCGGTAAATATCTAGGCTAAGATGTTCTGGGAAAGGTTGTCAAGACTTGGGGCTTTAAATCTTGGCAGAAGATTTTTTTTTGTAAGTTCACTTCAAATTCCCTAGAAACTGCTTATTTCACGATAATAAAAGGAACAAAAATAATCTACATGAAAACATTAATCATAGGAGGTTGAAAACGCAAACACACTGTGGCTGTAGACAACTGCAAATAAATTTTGGTTGCCTTCCTTAAGCAATGCCAGCTGTGGGTTTGCTTTCTCAAACCAAGATGGACTCTATGAGGAGAAAGGAGAGGTAAGGGGTTCTCCACCAAAGACCCTACGTGTGTCTGGGGTAAGACAACTGTATTCTATTACTTTCCTCCTCGAATCACTATTGTAATTTGAGGCTTACAGTAGTGGTGTAATGAATGTTTGTTCAACGAAATATCTCAATAGCTCAAAGTCTACTTGGATTAAGCAAATTAAAACGACTGAAGCTTTCCCACCCATTGTGTTCAGAGATAGTTTTTAAGAGAAGTTGATCAAAAAGCTTCAAACGGTGAATGTGTATGTTTTACGGCACAGCGTAGTGATAGAAAGCATGAGCTTTGGTGTCAGATCTGAGTTTCTGGCTCTGATCTCGGAGAGGCAGCAATGAGTGGTGGCGTGAAGTGAAATCTTAGTTCCCTGCCCAGGAATGCAACCCGGGTAGCCGGGATGAAAACCAGGAATCCCAGCCGCCAGATCCCGTGGCGCTTGCCCCTAGTGAAAAATGCATTTCTCACGGAGGCGGAAACTATAAAAACAGGTACAAAGTTTATTATTAGAGACATAGCACAACAACAAGTGGGAGAGCATACAGAGAAACAGTTTGTTTAGTTAAGACAGAAGCCAGGCAGAGATGCACACCGGAGAGAAAGGGTGTGGGCGTCCTCCCTAATGAGGAGTGCAGTAAAGAGACTGTTAAGGGCAGTTCTTCCGGGTCTTTGTTTACCTTTGGCCAATTACCTTTGGTTTCTTTTTCCACACCTGACCTGTCTTTCTGTGCACGTGCAGTGTCTCCCTTGCCCCAAGGATGGGAAATATATGATCTCTTGATCCTTTACTCAAAAAGCCTCTCTCTGTCCCTGCCATGACTGTTATCTTAAGGCATCTACAGGAGACAAATCCTGGCTGTTAACCCTGTCTCTGTCATTCCTTCCATCTCGGGGAGAGCAAACAGGAGGCTGGTCGTAAATGCCTAACCTGGAGCCCACCTATCTCCTGTCTCAGGAAATGCAACCAGGAGGCTAATTGTAAGTGTCCAGTCTGAAGCCCACTTTTTTCCTGCCTCGGTTCCACCATTTTATTAGTTTCTCGACTGGGGGAAAATTGTTCAGCCTCTTTAAAGCTTAGTTTCATCAATTATAAAATGGATACAATAACTGTATGTACCCTATGGAATTACGGAGATTAAATGAGATAATTTCTTGTAGAATACTTAGCACAGTATTCTGCAGAGAGCACACTCAGTGTTCCTTGTAGCTGGTCATCAATATCCTCCTCTTTTCTTCCTCCTCACCTAGAACAAGGATGAGTAAACTATGGCCTATGGCTAGTTTTTGTAAAGAAAGTTTTATTGGAACACAGCCATGTCCATTTGTTTACATATTTCCTAGGGCAGGTTTCACCCTACAGGGCAGAGTTGAGTAATTGTGACAGAGACTGTATGGCTGGGAAAGTCTAAAATATTTACTATCTGACCCCTTGCAGAAAAGATTTGCTGACCCCTGCTCTAGAAGCATGAAAATCTGGGGAAGTGTTCATGCTGTCCTTGATCTTAATTTACCAGGATAACTCTGATTGGAAGAAACTAGATGAATGAGCCCATAAAGCAACAGAATATTATGTTTACTTCATAGGTTTCCAAAACATACTAAGGGGCAGAGATGAAGAAATGCTAAGAGGAAAAACAGAGATAGAATTTTTGGCTTAAAAGAAAAGGCACAGAAGCAAGCAGAGAAATCCTACTGACTTAGAGGATAATTGTTTCCATGGGCATTGAGCGTGTCTTAAGTTATTTTATTAAGAGAGAAATTCCCGTTTCTGAGTCCATAGATGTAATATGGAGAAAGTCATAAGGCATGTATAGCATGGAAGTATTTGAACATAATAACAGATATGGTATTTGTCCCCAGTAATTTTTTTTTTCCTTTAAATCTGACAGTCAAATACAGAGTACAGTGGAATTCCTGGTCTTCTAAAATTCTCTTTTCAGACTCGTAGATGAGAAAATCATCTTAAAATTCACTTGGAAGAAAGGAGTGACTAAAGTTGGAAACTTAGTAACATATTGGAAAGAGCCTAAAAAGGACCAAAAACAATACCTGAAAGATTAGATAAAAACTGCTCTAGGAGGCTTCCCTGGTGGCTCAGTGGTTGAGAGTCCGCCTGCCGATGCAGGGGACGCGGGTTCGTGCCCCGGTCCGGGAGGATCCCACATGCCGCGGAGCGGCTGGGCCCGTGAGCCATGGCCGTTGAGCCTGCGCGTCCAGAGCCTGTGCTCCGCAACGGGAGAGGCCACAACAGTGAGGGGCCCGCGGACAGAAAAAAAAAAAAAAAAAAAAAAAAACTGCTCTAGGAAGAGCAGCTGAAAGAGGGGGAGAAACAGAAGGGGCTTTCCCAGGGAGCGGGGTGTCTCTAAAGAAGAGACCCAGGCCAGGGGAGACCACAGGGCAGGGTTAGGGTTAAGATCAAGAAACTGGCCAGCCTCAGCCTGGGAGCCAGGATCCCTTCTGATGCAAATGCCCGTCTTCCGGCCAAAGGTGCTGTGTTAGATGACCTTCTTGTTTCCCATTGATCATCAGAAGGAAATGATGGACAGCCACCGGTGCCCTGAAGTTTTGCTCATCTCGTTTCAAACTACCCTACATAATCCTAGGACTGCACTGCGACACACTCTGTGGGCACATGGTGATTGTCGGGAAGTCGTTAAGAAACTGGTGTCCAGAACTTCCCGAGTATTTCTCTTTGTCTCTTAGATTGTTCTAAAGTGTGTAATTGTGACCACTGAGAACAGTGCCTGCAGAGCAGGGGCTTAATTCATGATAGCTATTTTTATTTTCATTGTTGAAACCCAACTAGAAACTTTGGTTTTTGCTGTTTCATAAAGAAATTCTGTTTGTTTTTTACAATGAACAAGCAAAAAGCACTCTGTCTGAAAAGTCAGTGTAGCTTTCAGATTCTCACCCTTAGAAAGTCCTAATCCTAAACGCCCCCTTTTCCTCAATCTGTGATAAACACCTCATCTGGCAATTGACAGAAGGAGCCACTGCCCAGGATCATTCACCAGCTACACATGTACAACCCCAATCTGCTATTTGTTTCTAATTCTTGAATGAATGTCCTAGAATTCCCCATATGATAAAATCCCTCTACCAGCTCTTTCTTTCCCAGGAAGTCTATGATTGCTCTTTTGTAGATTTGCAGGCAGGATAAGAGAAATTTGAACATTTACATAATAATATAGTTTAAAAGGCATAATGGGGTTAGTTTAGGGAAAACAACCCATCTCACATCATGTGCAGAAGAAATCAATATGTTTTGGAGTTCATTGGGGAACCAGAGAATATTTGATTTTATGAGAGTATTAAGGTTTCATTGAATTACGTCTTTGTTCAAAGCAATTGGGTTCATCTACTGAAATGGGAAGTTTAACTCAGTGATCTTTGGGCTAGTAAAAGGCCTCTCCCGTTGCGGAGCACAGGCTCCGGGCGCGCAGGCTCAGCGGCCATGGCTCACGGGCCCAGCCGCTCCGCGGCATGTGGGATCCTCCCGGACCGGGGCACGAACCCGCGTCCCCTGCATCGGCAGGCGGACTCTCAACTACTGCGCCACCAGGGAAGCCCGAGAATCTTTTGATGAATCAGTTCTTTTAACAAAGACTCTGTTGGGCCAGATTTTGGTTGTTCCGTGGAGATGAGGTTGGTGGTGGCTATTGACGGCCTCTACAAGTAGCCAAGGCAAGCATGCCCAGTGCCCTTAAGTGGCCCGAGCGCGTTGGAATAGCTAGTGGAGGCGGATGCAGGAACACCAGGTCTTACTTATTAGGGTTTTGCCCCTAATAGTTGAAGCTCCCAAACATCTCTGGGCTTCAATTTTGTCATCTGTTAAAATAAGTATATAAAACTACTGGTGATCCCAAAATGCTGCTCTGATGTCAAGCTAGTTACTTAAAACTCTCCAGGGGAGACTGTTAAAAGAAAGACACCTCTTAGCATAAATCTGGAAACAGCTTAACTGTCCATCAGTAGGGGGCTGGTTAAATAAGCTGTGGTGGATCCAACCCTAAGTGCCTTTTAAGAAGCATGAAGCAGACCTGCATGGTTGGTGTAGAAATATCCCTCAGTCATGTTACGAAGTGAAAAAAGCGAAGTGCAGAGCAACACGTGTGGTGAATTCCTCTTGTGCAGGTGAAAATGCAGAGATGGCGCATTGACTTGTTTTCTGTTTTTGTTTATTGAAGGATGTACAAGAAACTGTAAATTTATCTTTGTAAACTAACTGCTCTGCACATTTCAGGGATTATTAGTAATAACAGTGATAATGTTATCAGTTAAGGATGTGTTCTGATGCCTTGTTTCCTTCGTGCCCTTCAACTTGTATCTATTACTATGTGATCACAAGCAGCTAACTTGGAGTTGTGGGAAAAACACTGCATGAACCGTGTCGACCTGCGTTTAAATCATCTACTAGTGAGTGATCTTGTGCAAGTAACTTCCCTTCTCTGGAGCTCAGTGTTCTCAACTTTTAAATGGGGTGGCTGGACGAGCAATCAAATGTGGGGCTTCTATTTTAACTTGCACGTGGTGTTCATCACCTATCTTGGACACACAAATGCACAGAAACACACTCAAACAGAAAAACGAGAAATGATCATGAACTGAGTCTCAGCAAATACTTGTGAGCACTTTCTTTGCTGGCACTTTTCTGTGGAGAATAGAGAGGAAAATAACTGTCCTGGAGAAACTCTATGATCTCGGGTGAGAGAAAAAAACATACTTGCATGAAATAAACAGCAAATAACGTGGAGCCGCATAGGAACAACCCTGGATTTGTTTCTCTCATTGTATGGCGCTCACTTGAAATATTACTCACCTGAAACTCAGGAAAACCGGGTTTAGCAATGAAAGTCAAACCCGAGTCCCTTGACCACACTTGCACTGATCTGTAAAATAAAGGATGAGATGGATGGTCACTAAGTTCCTTGGCAGTGATGACGTCTACGACTATGCCATCTCTGAGAGTGGGTCCAAACTGAGGAACTGCTTTTCGCTGACACCACATTCAGTAGAGTCTCCATTTCCAATTTAGGGCTCTGACAACCCCGTATAACTCCTGTGTGCAAAATCCCACAAAGATAAAGTCTAAGAGCAGAGGCCCTCCCTGAGTCAGTCCCATCGTTTCTCTTGCAGTGCATCGGAGGGGACTGAACTGGGGCACCCAGGTGGCTGTCTGGCGGCCCAGTCACAAAGGCCCCAGTTAGCTGGGGGACCAGCACAGGACAGGGGCTCCGGGCGGGTCAGACTTGACGCCTATCTTGACCCCATTGGCAGCCAGAGTCTGATAAAGACGTGATTGAGCTGAGGATTTCTTCTTGACAGCTTAACGGATGGCTGTAATTAGGGGGCCTGCACGGAGGGTGTGCAGACACAGACTCCATTGTTGGGAGGCTAAACGCTAGAAAGGTCAAGGCCAAAATATGGTATGAAAGAAGTTCAAGGTTTTCCAATATGGGTTGACTGGGCACGACCGAGTACACTGTTTCCTGTTGGTTCCTGGCCCCAGGATTGTCCTCGATGGTGGGTCTCTGCACTGGAGCTTCGATCCTTTAAGTTGTGACCCCAGAGACCAGCACCATGAAGGTGGAGTCTGAGAGGTTATCTGTGGAAGGTCTCAGAAAGCACTGGACTTCCTCTCCTTCTCTGAGAACCACTTCCCCAAGAATAATAATCATGAGGATGACAGCAATAACCAAAACACATGCATAGATTTCTAATGTTACATTTAATCAATATTTGTTGGGTCTGTTTATGCCTTGTTGTCAAAATGATGATTAATGAAAGTGGCTTTAAGCCCAAGACAGTTTCTGAGACTTCTTAGGCCTTTTTCTTAGGAGCTGGAAGTCACAGTGTGCCAGCCATAACAAGATCCAACTTACGGTGATAAAAAAATACAGTGAGTTAAAAAAAAAATACAGTGAGTAATGGCAATAACGTCCTCATAGAGGAAAACAACAGCTCATGATTTGGACATAAACCCAGGGAGTCAGTGAAACTCCCAACCTTGGAGGGGTTATAGGCTGGACTTGGAAATATCCTTACCTGTCTCAGCAATAGTGAGTTTATCTCCTGGTGAAGTTGGTAAAGTAGACATCTCGAAGGAGGTTCAATAATCAAAGAATTAGATAATCCCAAGGTTGGAAGGGATTTGGGAGGCCACAGAGTCCAAAGCTTGAATTGTGTCTCTAATAGTCCTGCCAAGTAGCTGACCCTCCTCTGCTGTAAGGATTCTGGTGTTCGGAAGCTCTACCTATTTACATAGCCAGTTCCAATTTGGGCAGTCATGAGTTTTGAAAACATTTCCTAATATTGTGCTAAAAGCTGTTTCTTTCTACCTTCCACTGATCAGACCTGCCTGCTGTACCCCTTGGAGTTACGTAGAACACGGCTAAGTCCCTCCTGTATATATAAACAAGACTGCCTATATGATTTGCAGGGCTCAATGCAAAATGAAAAGTCAGGCCCCCCTGTTAAAAATTGTTAAGAATTTCAAGGTGGTGCCCACAGAGCATTGAGCCCCGCATGGCTGGACAGGTGAGCACACCTGTACGTAACTGTCTTGTTTCGATTCTGAATGACTGGACGTGGCAGAGTGAAAACAGAGGGAACATTTTTCCTCCACTTTGTGTTAAATTCTTTCTCAGTTCCTTCTTCCCTCCTGCAGATCCCGTAGAATATTCAGGTCATTTTCAGGTATTAAAAAGTCCAGTGCTGTCTTTTATCAAACTCCAAACTCTCCTCTGATCGCTGCCTTTGGCTCCCCTGCCAGGCCTGGGGGCTGGGAAGCCTGCAGAGACCCGTCCCCCTCACTGGTCTTCCTGTCCTTCCCACGATTCTTGTTGCATCAGCTTTTTGGGGGTGCAAGGTGGTGGCAGAAGGGCCTTCCTTACGTGACAGGTACAGGTGTGATGGGGCAGAAGCGCCCTCTGTGCTGAGGACCCAAGGCTGCCTCTTCCTCTCATGGGGCTTTTCTAGGTTCTTTGAGCCCCTCCCACTTGGCATGTTCAACTGCTGTTTTCTGGTGTGGGTGTCGCCTGCCTCTGCTGGCTGCTCACGACATCCTCCTAGCCTGTGGCTGGTAGCTCACCTCAGTCCTCTTATGCTGAGGTCACCCACCCTGCACCCCAACTTCGGTGGCCTCCTTGGATAGAAAGGTTTTCAAGCTGCTTCATGGCTGGTCTCTCCCCTGGGGTTCGTATTTGGACCTTGGGAAACAGGTCTTTTTGTCCCGCCTCTGGTATCGCTGCTCAGGTCAATGCAGCTTCCTCTTCATTCAGCCAACACGGCCCTCAAACCCCCAAGCCAGAGATGGCCTTTTTCCTTCAGACTTTCTTTCACGCTCTT
>NW_006784184.1:908496-937801 GCF_000442215.2 Lipotes vexillifer | reverse complement strand
CGCTCTTCCCTAATCCAAGGGACGTGTGTCAAAGCCACTGGGAGCTTCTTTAAAGCTCATCTCAGTTGACCTGAGCAGCGGAGAGTTAGGAGGGCACTTGGGCACAAAGCTTTTTTTTTTATTTAGAGAAACGTCACCTTTATTGCTCCCTCCTAATGGATTCTTAATCTTTCCCATCGTCTGAAGGTGGGTGACAGGCTAACGTAAGCAGGAAAAAATCTTGGGCCTCACACCTTGCTTTAAATTTGAGGTGTGGACACCCATTGGACAAAGTGTGGGGCTTCAACAGAAACTGAGACCATAAGAGATGTCCCACTTTGACATCCTGTTGCACAAGTAATGCCCTGGGAAGCCCTGGGCTGCTATGGATTGAGGGTGTCCCCCAAATTCACAAGTTGAAACCCCAAGCTCCAATGTGCCTTATGGAGGTAGGTTTTTTATAGAAGTCATTAGGGTCAAATGAGGTCATAAAGGTTGGGACCTGATCCAACAGGATTAGTGTCCTTATAAGAAGAGACCAGAGAAACCTCTGCTGTCTCTGCCATGTGAGGACACAGCTAGAAGGTGACCATCTGCAGACTAGGAAGAGAGCTCTCACCAGGAACCAAGTCAGCTGCCTCAATCTTGGATATCCAGCCTCTAGAAGTGTGAGAAATCGATGTCTATTGTTGAGGCCGCCCAGCCTGTGGTGTTCCGTTAAGGCAGCTGATGAGGGCAACGACTCTGCGTTTCCCTGAGTGTAGTCTTTTTATCTTCTATGCCGCGTTTTCCGAATAATGCAGGTGCAGAACTTATATTTACAAATCTTTTAATTGTTTTTCCTTCAGATTCAGCCCTTCGTTCCAAATTCATCAATTTATTCAAAACTTCTTACCGTGGGCGTCCCTGTTGGCACAGTGGTCGAGAGTCCGCCTGCCGATGCAGGGGACAGGGGTTCGTGCCCCGGTCCGGGAAGATCCCACATGCCGCGAAGCGGCTGGGCCCGTGAGCCATGGCCGCTGGGCCTGCGCGCCCGGAGCCTGTGCTCCGCAATGGGAGAGGCCACAGCATTGAGAGGCCCGCGTACTGAAAACAAACAAACAAACAAACAAAAACAAAACTTCATACTGATCTTAAAGTACCTCCCTCACACAATATTTACTAATGAAAAGGGGAAAACAGTAACAGTGGAGAAACCCGGCAGACACCACTCCATCAAGTGGTCACAGTTCACATCACAGTGATAAGTCACGTGAACGTCGCACAGGCCTGAGAGGCTGCACTGAGGAGGACACAGCCTCACTGCTGTGCTCTTTCTCAAAACGCACAACCTCCATCTTACCTGGAGGTCACACCTGGCAGGGCAGACCCAGACTGAGGAACATTCTATAAAATCACTAACCTGAACTCTTCAAAGTTGTCAAAGACAGATTGAGGAGCCATCTCACAGGTTCTTGGAGACTAAGGAGACATTACAGCTAAATGTGACGTGGGACGCTGGATGGGGTGCTGGGTCAGAAAAAGGACATTACTGGGTCTGATTCTGACACCGAATCCGATGTGTATGTTTTTTTCATACCACCAAGCAATTAATTCAGTTCTGACCCTGTCTGCCTGGAGACAGCACCAGATCCCACAGGGTAAGGGCTCAGCCCTACGAGGCCCCAGCCCCCAATCGCAAGCCGGATGGAACCCTCCTTCGGTTCCGTTAATTTGCCTAAGTGGCTCATAGAACTCAGAGAAACATTTACTTCTGTTTGCTAGGTTATCGTAGAAGGACGGAAGAGATGAGTGGGGCAAGATGCGGGGAGAGAGGGAGCAGCCTTCTGAGTGTCCTCTCTCCCCAAATCTCTCCTAACCCTGTCCTTTTGGGCTTTTATGGGGGGCTTCATTACAGAGGCGTGGTGGATTAGACCACTGGCCATTGGTGATAAAATTCAATCTCCAGCCCCTCTCCCCTTCCCTGGAGTTAGGGGTGGGGGTGGTCTGAAAGTGACAAACATCTAATCACCAAGGTTGGTTCCCCTGGCAACAAGCCGCTATCTAAGGTGACCTGGGGCTTTCCAAAGTCACCTCATTAACATAACAAAAGACACCTTGATTGCTTTCATAACAGAAAATTCCAAGGGCTTTAGGAGCCCTGAGCTAGGAATGGGGACCAAGACCAAGTATATATTTCATATTATAAATCACATTATTATAGTGGAAAAATGGGTGAAGTTCAAATAAGGTCTGTACATTAGTTAAGAGTATTGGATCAATGATAATATCTTCCTTTCAATCATTTTACTATTATTTTATAAGATTTTAACATAAGGGGAGGCTGTGTGAAAGATGTAGAGGAACTCTGCGTTATTTTTGCAGCTTTTCTTTAAGTCTATCATTATTTCAAACAAGAAGCTTAAAAAACAGATTCACTGAGCATCTTACCTATTCTGGGCTGTTCTCTGGGCTGGGGAGATCTTGGTGAACAAGACAGACGCAGCTCTGAGGCTCGGAGCTCTGTCTGCCGAAGGACAAGTAAGCAGGTATTTTTAGTAGAGACAGTAAGTTAGGACAGGTGTATGGACACCATACAATGGAGAGAATATAAGAGGGTGAGAGCAAGCTGGAAGTGGCATCTAAGCTGAACCCTGAAGACTGGGGAGGAGTTTTCCAAATAAAGGAGGGGCTTGTGGGAGTCAGATCTGGGGAGCCGTCCAGGCAGAAGGGACAGACTGTGCACAGGCGTGTCCTTTGGGGAAAGTATGTCCTGCGTGTGCTGGAGGGCAGGAAGGGTGGGTATGTGTGGTCTGGGGACAGGGGGTGAATGAAGGCAGCACGTTTATGAGAGAGAACGTTGAGGAGAGTGGGACCAGTTCGTGAAAGGTTTTCATCCATCCTGAGGAGGGTGTAGGCCCGGGAAGCCGGTGAAGGGTTCCCAACAGGGCTTTGAAACGAGGTTTGCGATCTGGTAAAAGCTCTGGGGCTGCCAAGGGGCTGGCTGATGGGTGGGGGCAAGGGCAGAGGCAGAGGAGCCCGGAGAGGCCGAGAGGTCACGTGGGTGAGAGGCCGCGGCCTGAGGTGCCCCAGAAGTCCGCAGGTGACCAGTGTCTCTGAGGCCACTGCTGTCCCTGTAGGATGGGAAGGGATGGATGTAGTGCCTCCCATGAGTCGTGTTCCCTGCTGGACACCTGACTCCCATCCTTCACTCTGCGCCTGCAGGAAGTGTGTGTGAGCCGCAGGTCACCCCTGTGTCACTTGCAGGTGACTCTGGTTCTGGGAGGTTCCACGGTTGACCCCCAGTCCCAGGGGAGTAAACATGCCCAGGTCTGTGTGACCCCGGAGCTCATCCTTTCTTTACGGAAAAACATCACACACAACACGACATCCCTTCAGGCGCTGGCTGTGGATCAGCCTCACTGATAACACCCAAAGAGTGGGGGTCGTGCTCCCCGCAGAGCCTTCGTTTACCTGGCGCCGAGCAGGGCCCACAGGGCACAAAGTCTGTTCTGCCCTTTCACATGCTGTTCTTGTTAGGGGTTTATGCAATGATTTAAAATGATTTCTCTTTCAGATTTGTGTACAGTTCTTTCCCACACTCAGCTGTGTTTCATGTTCAACTTAAATCCAGGTTCACAGTTTTTCACAAGATGTTCTTGGATTATAAACTAAAGAGACCCAAAAGGCAGAGCTTTCAAAACGAACTAGGTCTCAAATTATGCAATTTCATGGCAGGGTTAAGTCAATAAATACGTTCTTGTGTTGCTGTGGATCATCCTAACATGTCCTTGGTTTTTAAGTGAGCTTCTGGACATTTATTCTCAAGGTCTTTCCCTCCCCAGCTACAAAGGAACCCTTCTTTCCCTCTGGCCATTTAAACCTCCCCTCTGAGGCTACATCATTTTCCAGAACTTTCCATTACTTATCTTTCTGCAGGCCCTTAGCTGTCTCTCTCTGTAAAGGTGCCCACCGTGGCTCTCAGCTCTCCACGCCACTGAGCCTCAGAAAGGAACACACTTCCCGCAGAACCACATACATCCAAGCTTAGGGGATCCATTGATCTCCCAGAGCCCGTGATAGACACTGTTGCTGGTAATTTGCGTTCTGCCCAGGACAGCAACAATTCTTAGGACTTAGTCTTTGTGAGGAGATGGGACCCTGGCCTTCCCCAACCCCAAACACAAACAATAATAATGAACCCTCTACTCGAGTTCCTTTGGGACCAATCCACTTAAGAGGAGAATGCCTTGGAGAACATTTTAATTCTTATAACTGAGATATTTATCACCGAGAAGCATAGCCATGCCTGTGTCGCCAGGCTCTCTGGGTTATTTCAGCCAGACCTCAGTGCTGGGGTGAGGCTAGGAGTTCTCAGGCCAGTCATTTGGAAGCAGGACAAAATAAGACGTTACATGATAGTCTGGGCAGGTCCCAGGCAGGAGGAGAATGGCGCCTTAATCCAAGGGAATAGATTTTTAATGGTGAAAACTTCAGGTACCTTGTTAGCAGGGAGTGAAAAACTGTGCGGGAGGCTCCTGTTTTGTCCTTTTGTGATGCAGACCTTCAGAATTTTCTATCACTTCCATGTATTTTTGGTACAAGTGGGGATATTTCAAGGAATTTATGATGTTTAAATGGTGAATAAAATACGGTTTTCTCAAGTCAAACATTTGTTTACTTGGATACCAGATATTCAAATGTAAGTAAGGTAAGAGTCCTGCACCAACGGGGAAAGTGGGGGCCGGCGGTGGTGGTGGGATGAACTGGGAGATTGGTACTGACATGTATACACTAATATGTATAAAATAGATAACTAATAAGAATCTGCTGTATAAAAAATAAATAAATAAAATAAAATTTTTTAAAAAGGTAAATTAAATTAAAAAAAAAAGATAAGAGTCCTGCATTTGAGTAGTTTAAACTCTATCAGAAAGAAACAGATTTTAGCAGTAAACAAAGGATCACCATACAGCTCATTAACCAAGTTTGTCGCGTTATGTAGACTCGCCATGATGACACAGAGGAAAGAGCGTGTCTGCTCCAGGGTCATAGGCAGCTTCCTGGAGATTTTTAAAAAGTAGTTTGACACCGTTGCCAAAGGTAAGGTGAGAGGTGAGGCATGGGAGAGGCCTTTCACGCAGGGGCGGGTGACCAGCCGTCCTGGGAGAGGGGACTGAGGGGTCCCACCGTGCAGGACCTTCTGCAGCCAGAACAGTCCCAGGTCCCAAGCAGGCCCGGTGCTCAGCCCCTGGGGAGGGATGCAAGCAGGGGATGCATCAGCCCCTCCCTTTTTTTTTTTTTTTTAACATCTTTATTGGAGTATAATTGCTTTACAATGTTGTGTTAGTTTCTGCTTTATAACAAAGTGAATCAGCTATACATATACATATGTTCCCATATCTCTTCCCTCTTGTGTCTCCCTCCCACCCTCCCTATCCCAACCCTCTAGGTGGACACAAAGCACCGAGCTGATCTCCCTGTGCTATGCGGCTGCTTCCCACTAGCTATTATTTTACAGTTGGTAGTGTAATATATGTCCATGCCACTCTCTCACTTCGTCCCAACTTACCCTTCCCCCTCCCCGTGTCCTCAAGTCCATTCCCTACATCTGCATTTTTATTCCTGTCCTGCCCCTAGGTTCTTCATAACCGTTTATTTTTTCTTTTTAGATTCTATATATATGTATTAGCATATGGTATTTATTTATCTCTTTCTGACTTACTTCACTCTGTATGACAGACTCCAGTCCATCCACCTCACTACAAATAACTCAATTTCATTTCTTTTTATGGCTGAGTAATATTCCATTGTATATATGTGCCACATCTTCTTTATCCATTCATCTGTTGATGGACACCTAGGTTGCTTCCATGTCCTGGCTATTGTAAATAGAGCTGCAATGAACATTGTGCTACATGAGTCTTTTTGAATTATGGTTTTCTCAGGGTATACGCCCAGTAGTGGGATTGCTGGGTCATATGGTAGTTCTATTTTTAGTTTCTTAAGGAACCTCCATCCTGTTCTCCATAGTAGCTGTATCAATTTACATTCCCACCAACAGAGAAAGAGGGTTCCCTTTTCTCCACACTGTCTCCAGCATTTATTGTTTGTAGATTTTTTGATGATGGCCATTCTGACCACTGTGAGGTAATACCTCACTGTAGTTTTGATTTGCATTTCTCTAATGATTAGTGATGTTGAGCATTCTTTCTTGTGTTTGTTGGCAATCTGTATATCTTCTTTGGAGAAATGTCTATTTAGGTCTTCTGCCCATTTTTGGATTGGGTTTTTTTTTGTTTTTTTGATATTGAGCTGCATGAGCTGCTTGTATATTTTGGAGATTAATCCTTTGTCAGTTGCTTCATTTGCAAATATTTTCTCCCATTCTGAGGGTGGTCTTTTCATCTTGTTTATGGTTTCCTTTGCTGTGCAAAAGCTTTTAAGTTTCATTAGGTCCCACTTGTTTATTTTTGTTTTTATTTCCATTTCTCTAGGAGGTGCGTCAAAAAGGATCTTGCTATGACTTATGTCATAGAGTGCTCTGCCTATGTTTTCCTCCAAGAATTTTATAGTGTCTGGCCTTACATTTAGGTCTTTAATCTATTTTGAGTTTATTTTTGCATACGGTGTTAGGGAGTGTTCTAATTTCATTCTTTTACATGTAGCTGTCCAGTTTTCCCAGCACCACTTATTGAAGAGGCAGGCTGTCTTTTCTCCATTGTACATTCTTGCCTCCTTTATCAAAAATAAGGTGACCATACGTGTGTGGGTTTATCTCTGGGCTTTCTATCCTGTTCCATTGATCTATATTTCTGTTTTTGTGCCAGTACCATACTGTCTTGATGACTGTAGCTTTGTAGTGTAGTCTGAAGTCAGGGAGCCTGATTCCTCCAGCCCTGTTTTTCTTTCTCAAGATTCCTTTGGCTATTCAGGGTCTTTTGTGTTTCCATACAAATTGTGTAATTTTTTGTTCTATTTCTGTGAAAAATGCCATTGGTAGTTTGATAGGGATTGCATTGAATCTGTAGATTGCTTTGGGTAGTATAGTCATTTTCACAATGTTGATTCTTCCAGTCCAAGAACGTGGTATATCTTTCCATCTGTTTGTATCATCTTTAATTTCTTTCATCTGTGTCTTATAGTTTTCTGCATACAGGTCTTTTGTCCCCCTAGATAGGTTTATTCGCAGGTATTTTATTCTTTTTGTTGCAGTGGTAAATGGGAGTGTTTTCTTAATTTCTCTTTCAGATTTTTCACCATTAGTGTATAGGAATGCAAGAGATTTCTGTGCATTAATTTTGTATCCTGCTACTTTACCAAATTCATTGATTTGCTCTAGTAGTTTTCTGGTGGCATCTTTAGGATGCTCTATGTATAGTATCATGTCATCTGCAAACAGTGACAGCTTTACTTCTTCTTTTCCTATTTGGATTCCTTTTGCTTCTTTTTCTTATCTAATTGCTGTGGCTAAAACTTCCAAAAGTATGTTGAATAATAGTGGTGAGAGTGGGCAACCTTGTCATGTTCCTGATCTTAGTGGAAATGGTTTCAGTTTTTCACCATTGAGAATGATGTTGGCTGTGGGTTTGTCATATATGGCCTTTATTATGTTGAGGTAAGTTCCCTCTATGCCTACTTTCTGGAGGGTTTTTATCATAAATGGGTGTTGAATTTTGTTGAAAGCTTTCTCTGCATCTATTGAGATGATCATATGGTTTTTATCCTTCAGTTTGTTAATATAGTGTATCACATTGATTGATTTGTGTATACTGAAGAATCCTTGCATCCCTGGGATAAACCCCACTTAATCATGGTGTACCATCCTTTTAATGTGCTGTTGGATTCTGTTTGCTAGTATTTTGTTGAGGATTTTTGCATCTATGTTCATCAGTGATATTGGCCTGTAGTTTTCTTTCTTTGTGACATCTTTGTCTGGTTTTGGTATCAGGGTGATGGTGGCCTCATAGAATGAGTTTGGGAGTGTTCCTCCCTCTGCTATATTTTGGAAGAGTTTGAGAAGGATAGGTGTTAGCTCTTCTCTAAATGTTTGATAGAATTCGCCTGTGAAGCCATCTGGTCCTGGGCTTTTGTTTGTTGGAAGATTTTTAATCACAGTCTCAATTTCAGTGCTTGTGATTGGTTTGTTTATATTTTCTATTTCTTCCTGGTTCAGTCTTGGAAGGTTGTGCTTTTCTAAGAATTTGTCCATTTCTTCCAGGTTGTCCATTTTATTGGCTTACAGTTGCTTGTAGTAATCCCTCATGATCTTTTGTATTTCTGCAGTGTCAGGTGTTACTTCTCCTTTTTCGTTTCTCATTCTATTGATCTGAGTCTTCTCCCTTTTTTTATTGATGAGTCTGGATAATGGTTTATTAATTTTGTTTATCTTCTCAAAGAGCCAGCTTTTATTTTTATTGATCTTTGCTATTGTTTCCTTCATTTTCATTTATTTCTGATCTGATCTTTATGATTTCTCTCCTTCTGCTAACTTTGGGGGGTTTTTGTTCTTCTTTCTCTAATTACTTTAGGTGTAAGGTTAGGTTGTTTATTTCAGATGTTTCTTGTTTCTTGAGGTAGGATTGTATTGCTATAAACTTCCCTGCAAGAACTGTTTTTGCTGCATCCCATAGGTTTTGGGTCACTGTGTTTTCACTGTCATTTGTTTCTAGGTATTTTTTATTTCCTCTTTGATTTCTTCAGTGATGTCTTGGCTATTAAGTAGTGTATTGTTTAGCCTCCATGTGATTTTTTTTTTTTTTACAATTTTTTTCTTGTAATTGATATCTACTCTCATAGCATTATGCTTGGAAAAGATACTTGATACGATTTCAATTTTCTTAAATTTACCAAGGCTTGATTTGTGACCCAAGATATGATCTATCCTGGAGAATGTTCCATGAGCACTTGAGAAGAAGGTGTATTCTGTTGTTTTTGGATGGAATGTCCTATAAATATCAATTAAGTCCATCTTGTTTAATGTATCATTTAAAGTTCGTGTTTCCTTATTTATTTTCATTTTGGATGATCTGTCCATTGGTGAAAGTGGGGTGTTAAAGTCCCCTACTATGAATGTGTTACTGTCAATTTCCCCTTTTATGGCTGTTAGCATTTGCCTTATGTATTCAGGTGCTCCTATGCTGGGTGCATAAATATTTACAATTATTAGATCTTCTTCTTGAATTGATCCCTTGATCATTATGTAGTGTCCTTCTTTGTCTCTTGTAATAGCCTTTGTTTTAGAGTCTATTTTGTCTGATATGAGAACTGTTACTCCATCTTTCTTTTGATTTCCGTTTGCATGGAATATCTTTTTCCATTCCCTCACTTTCAGTCTGTATGTGTCCTGAGGTCTGAAGTGGGTCTCTTGTAGACAGCATATATACGGGTCTTGTTTTGGAATCCATTCAGCCAGTCTATGTCTTTTGGTTGGAGCATTTAATCCATTTACATTTAAGGTAATTATCGATATGTACGTTCCTATTACCATTTTCTTAATTGTTTTGGGTTTGTTATTGTGGGTCTTTCCCTTCTCTTGTGTTTCCTGCCTAGAGAAGTTCCTTTAGCATTTGTTGTAAAGCTGGTTTGGTGGTGCTGAATTCTCTTATTTTTGCTTGTCTGTAAAGGTTTTAATTTCTCCATCGAATCTGAATGAGATCCTTGCTGGGTAGAGTAATCCTGGTTGTAGGTTTTTCCCTTTCATCACTTTAAATATGTCCTGCCACTCCCCTCTGCCTTGCAGAGTTTCTGCTGAAAGATCAGCTGTTAACCTTATGGGGATTCCCTTGTATGTTATTTGTTGTTTTTCCCTTGCTGCTTTTAATATTTTTTCTGTGTATTTAATTTTTGATAGTTTGATAATATGTGTCTTGGCATGTTTCTCCTTGGATTTATCCTGTATGGGACTCTCTGTGCTTCCTGGACTTGACTTGACTATTTCCTTTCCCATATTAGGGAAGTTTTCAACTATAATCTCTTCAAATATTTTCTCAGTCCCTTTCTTTTTCTCTTCTTCTGGCACCCCTATAATTCAAATGTTAGTGTGTTTAATGTTGTCCCAGAGGTCTCTGAGACTGTCTTCAATTCTTTTCATTCTTTTTTCTTTATTTTGCTCTGCTGTAGTTATGTCCACTATTTTATCTTCCAGGTCACTTATCCGTTCTTCTGCCTCAGTTATTCTGCTATTGATTCCTTCTAGAGAACTTTAAATTTCATTTATTGTGTTGTTCATCATTGTTTGTTTGCTCTTTAGTTCTTCTGGGTCCTTGTTAAATGTTTGTTGTATTTTCTCCATTCTATTTCCAAGATTTTGGATCATCTTTACTATCATTACCCTGAATTCTTTTTCAGGTAGACTGCCTATTTCCTCTTCATTTGTTTGGTCTGGTGGGTTTTTACCTTGCTCCTTCATCTGCTCTGTGTTTCTCTGTCTTCTCATTTTGCTTAACTTACTGTGTTTGGGGTCTCCATCACAGTCTGGAGGCTTTGTAGTTTCAGGCTGCAGGTTTGTAGTTGCCATTGTTTTTGGTGTCTGCCCCCAGTGGCTAAGGCTGGTTCAGTGGGTTGTGTAGGCTTCCTGGTGGAGGGGACTGGTGCTTGTGTTCTGGTGGATGAGGCTGGATATTGTCTTTCTGGTGGGCAGGACCGTGTCCGGTGGTGTGTTTTGGGGTGTCTGTGACCTTATTATGATTTTAGCAGCCTCTCTGCTAATGGGTGGGGTTGTGTTCCTGTCTTGCTAGTTGTTTGGCATAGGGTGTCCAGCGCTGTAGCTTGCTGGTCGTTGAGTGGAACTGGGTCTTAGAGTTGAGATGGAGGTCTCTGGGAAATCTTTCACCATTTGATATTACGTGGAGCTGGGAGGTCTCTTGTGGACCCGTGTCCTGAACTTGGCTCTCCTACCTCAGAGGCACAGGCCTGACACCTGGCTGGAGCGCCAAGACCCTGTCAGACACTTGGCTCAGAAGAAAAGGCAGAAAGAAAGAAAGAAAGAAAGAAAGGAAAGAAAGAAAGAAAGAAAGAAAGAAAGGAAGGAAGGAAGGAAGGAAGAAAGGAAGAAAGGAAGAAAGGAAGAAAGAAGAAGGAAAGAAGGAAAGAAGGAAAGAAAGAAAGAAAGAAAGAAAAGAAAGAAAGAAAGAAAGAAAAGAAAGAAAGAAAGAAGAATGAAAGAAAGGAAGAAAGTAAGAAAGAAAGAAAGAAAGAGAGAAAGAGAGAGAGAGAGAAAGAGAGAGAGAAAGAGAGAGAGAGAGAGAGAGAGAGAAAGGAAGGAAGGAAGGGAGGAAGGAAGGAGGGAAGGAAAGGAATGAAGGAAGGAAGAGAAAGAAAGTAAAGAAAAGAAAAAAGAAAAATAATAATTATTAAAAATAAAGAAAAGTAAAAAGTAATAAAAAAAGAAGAAAAACCAAAAATGGACAGACAGAACCCTAGGACAAATGGTAAAAGCAAAGGTATACAGACAAACTCACACACAGAAGCATACACATACACACTCACAAAAAGAGAAAAAGGGAAAAAATATATATATATATCGTTGGTCCCAAAGTCCCCTGCCTCAATTTTGGAATGACTCGTTGTCTATTCAGGTATTCCACCGATGCAGCGTACGTCAAGTTGTGGGGGGTTTCTTGCCTTTTGGGAGGTCTGAGGTCTTCTGCCAGCGTTCAGTAGGTGTTCTGTAGGAGTTGTTCCACGTGTAGATGTATTTCTGATGTATTTGTGGGGAAGAAGGTGATCTCCACGTCTTACTCTTCCACCAATTTGAAGGTCTCTTCCCCTCCCATTTTTATAACTGTCTGTTCTATGCATCAGTGTTCTTTTTTCTTTTTAGGGTCCCTTTTTTTTCTCTGAGCTAGCAAGGATTTTGCTTATTATATGCTATTTATAGTGAGAGCTTCAAGGTCCGCTTTCAGTAACAAATTACACCTCATTTGCTCTTCTAAACAAATGCGATGCTTCAGCAAAGGCCTTAATCGGAAGAAGAGAGAGTTGAGATGCTGTTACTGTCCCTTCTTTCTCTTTCTCCCGTTTTATTGACTCCTCCCCGTCCTGGTCTCTGCCTGCTCCTGGGGCCCCGGGACCTTCATTTTAACACGTCTTCCAAAGAAGTAACAGGGAAGCCCATCTGATCCGGAGAAACTTGTTCCTGGTTCTGGAAGCAGCCATGCAAGAAGCAGCCAAACGGCACAGAGCAAATCCGCTGAGAATCTCAGGAGGGAGGCATCTGACAGAGTCATACTAACAATGACAGTATTTTGCTTCCTTTAGAAGCACTCCAAGTGCTTCACCCATATTAGCTAATCTCGTGTGGTGAGGTGTGATTACACCTAGCCAGGGGTTTATTGTAAAAGCCATCAGGCCACAGGAATTCCGTTGGTCACAGTATTTATAGTGGCTTCTTTTCCGTGTCTGATTCCCCACCCTTTCCTCTTTTTTTTTTTTTTTTTCTCGCTGTTGTGGCCTCTCCCGTTGCAGAGCACAGGCTCCGGACGCGCAGGCTCAGCGACCATGGCTCACGGGCCCAGCCGCTCCGCGGCACGTGGGATCCTCCCGGACCGGGGCACGAACCCGCGTCCCCTGCATCGGCAGGCGGACTCCCAACCACTGCGCCACCAGGGAATCCCCTCCACCGCTTCCTCTTAAAGAGCCTCAGTATTGGTGAGAATGCATTTGTATCCTCACTCTTTAAAAACTAAACATGAGGGCTTCCCTGGATTCCCAGGCCCCCAGTGCCCTCCTGACTCCCCAGAGCCGTGGTGCCCTGACAAAGCTTCTGTTTTCCAGGGAATAGCTGGTGTTCCCATTCTTTGTTTATTTAATAAAGATTTGGAAGAGAGAGTAAAAGTAGGTGAAAGTTATGGGTTTCAGCATCAGACACACCTGAGTTCCATTCTTGGCTCTGTCACTTATTAGATGTGTCATCTCAGGAAAATCATTTAATAACTCAGAGCCTGTTCTTTATCTGCAAAACGATGACAGCACAGACCACCTCCAAAGAGTGCTGTGCAGAGACTGGGGACATGGGGCCCCTGTTCAACATGGTCACTCAGGGCCTCAGGCTGAGGTTGCGAGGTGGCTGAACCAAAAGGGAAAGAGAGCTCCCAAGCGTCTCTCGTTAGCATTGTAAATGGATAATAGGCCCACCTACATTGGATGGGCTAGGACCAGTCACATGGTGCCACCTACCCACCCACAAAGGTTCTGGGAAGTACAATCCCCACGGGTGCCAGGAAAGCTGAGAGCCAGAAACATCTGGCAACTAGTGCAACGTGTAACGTAGCTGGCACTATGATGGGTGTGCTCTAAGGGCTGCATCCAGGCTAGCTATATTTTAGTTTGGATCTGTTATATATAAAATGTTGTTTATGTACTATTTTAGTATATTTAGGAGTGTCCATGGCTGATAATTCATTGATGTATTATGTTCTCCCTTTCAGAAGTACCCACAGTTGAAGATTCGTGGAGATGTGATAGTAAACCTCGAGGAGTGAGTCTCACCAGTAGCTCAGATGGTGGAAGGATTCAGGTTTCCAGAGGAGGCAGCATCCGGCCTGGTTTGGGCATGTGGGTAGCATCTCAGACACAAGGAGCCAAGGGCGACCTCAGCATGGGGCACAGAGCACCCGAGTTCTCCGCTTCGGGCCTAGGAATTTATCTACAACTTGCTTATTTGTTTATTCATTGACTGGTTACTGAATGCGCCTATGTGCCGGGCACTGGGGCTACGGCCCTGAGAACAACAGACACTGCCTTCAGACGATGCATTTTAGGGGAGAAGACACATGAAGCACAAGTAGGTGGTGGTAACTGCAGAGCCAAGGGTGTCGGACGTGCCGGGGTGCACAGGCTGGGAGGCTGTAGCTGCTTTATCTGGGGTGGTCAGAGAAGGAATTGAGGGAGCAGGCCCTTGGGGATCTGGGTGAAGAGTATCCCTGACAGAGGCGCTGCAGGACCAGCGAAGAGTGCCACGGTGGAAAGAACAGGATCTAGGAGTGGAGTATCAGAGCTTCGTTGGTTCTGCTACTGATTTGCGCTGGTTCTTGGACCCAGTGACAAAGCAACGTGATTGTGAGGATGGGCTAGGAGCTGGACCACGTGGATGTGAATCCCAGCTCTGCAACTTAGGACTAGATGAGCTGGCAAGTTACTTAACCTTCCCAAGCTTCCATTTCGCCAGCTGAAAATATGGGGGAAACCCCCGTCCTCCAGGCCCTCTTTGGGAGGATTAAATGAGTTAATTCATATAGAGCACCGAAACCAGGGCCGGACCTGCTGTGAGCCCAAGCTGACGGCAGCTATTTCTATGAGAGCAAGTTGTTTACCCTCTATGGGGTGCAGTACTGTCATCCCAGATTGTGAGCTTCGGAGAGGTGGTCTCTTTAAGTGCTCAACCCAAAGATTCTTGGAAATCTGATGTTAATTTACATGTTATTTTATGGACCATTTCATGTCATTTGTTAACTGCTTTTTTTTTTTTACGGTCTGCCCCCCCCATCACTGTCCTCTTGCAGGGTTTAGCTTCTTTCCAGTGATGTTGAGTATGGGGTCCTTCACTTGTCTTTGCTAGAATTCCACTTCTCTCTGCCTCACTGGTGGGCTTTATTCCTTTCGGGATCTTTACACAGCACTCAGTGCACTTAGTTGATTAAAAACATTCTCTCTATTAATTTCAATACACTGGCAAGGGATCTCTGTAGCAGAAACTTTAAAAAATGAAATTTCAGGGCTTCCCAGGTGGCGCAGTGGTTGAGAGTCCGCCTGCCGATGCAGGGGACACGGGTTCGTGCCCCGGTCCGGGAGGATCCCACATGCCGCTGAGCGGCTGGGCCCGTGAGCCATGGCCGCTGGGCCTGCGCTCCCGGAGCCTGTGCTCCCCAACAGGAGAGGCCACAACAGTGAGAGGCCCGCGTACCGCAAAAAAAAAAAGAAAGAAATTTCATTAGGTCCCAAATTGAGCTATTTTTAATGAGGTGGATGGACCTAGAGTCTGTCATACAGAGTGAAGTAAGTCAGAAAGAGAAAGACAAATACTGTATGCTAACACATATATATGGAATTTAAGAAAAAAAATGTCATGAAGAACCTAGGGGTAAGACAGGAATAAAGACACAGACCTACTAGAGAATGGACTTGAGGTTATGGGGAGGGGGAAGGGTAAGTTGTGACAAAGCGAGAGAGAGGCATGGACATATATACACTACCAAACGTAAGGTAGACAGGTAGTGGGAAGCAGCTGCATAACACAGGGAGATCAGCTCGGTGCTTTGTGACCGCCTGGAGGGGTGGGATAGGGAGGGTGGGAGGGAGGGAGACGCAAGAGGGAAGAGATATGGGAACATATGTATATGTATAACTGATTCACTTTGTTATAAAGCAGAAACTAACACACCATTGTAAAGCAATTATACTCCAATAAAGATGTAAAAAAAAAAAGGAAATTTCAGGCCTGTCTTCTGTTTGGAGACCAAGTGTCTGGGTCCACAAAATCACAGACACTCATGGATGGCCCTCCCTGCAACATTGTCCTGGATGCCAACAAAGCTTTGTACGGCTCACCTGACTACTGCCCTGGCCACAGTGCCCCATACAGTGGGACACTTGAAAATCCCTCCAGTCTCTCCAGAACTCACGGTGCAGTGTGATCCTCAATGCTGGGGACCAGCTGGTGTTCATATTGGATGGACAGGGGGTTTAGAATGAAAACTGAAACCAGGGATCCGATATCTCTGGGTACCAGAGACGCCAGACTTCACTTCCCCAGCTGGATGGTCAATTCCATAAGGACCCTGGTGAGGAGGGATCGGAAAGCCCGGACAGGAGTGCCAGTGCCACCATTTATGAACTCTGTGACCTGAGTCTCACTTTTCTTATCTATAAAATGTGGGTCTGCACCTTTGTTTTGATGAATAAATGACAATATGTGGCTTTATAAATTCTTTACTTATTATCCTGCATAAATAATGAATGTGCATATTTATCTTGCTAAATAAATATACGGCAGCTCTTCAGTTTTAGATCCTGACAAGTCCACAACCTACTGAGTCTATTGTATTTCTTGGTCAGGTTGGAAGCAGAGAGAACAGTGCCTGGAGAGGGCTCTGGCTCCAGGTAAACCCAGCAGAGGGTGGACCTTGTAAGGGTGTCTCCCCCTTCTCCTTCACCCTGGGGATTACTTATTTATCAACTAGTGAGTGCAGATTCATGTACCTGTAAATAAATCATGCTCTTAGCGATTCTCCCTTGCCCAGAGCATGTGGACCCTGACACCCGGGGAGGGACATCAGGACCCAGCCTGAAGCCCCCGTCTGGTTCCGCGTCCTCACCCGGCTCCTTTCCTGCCACCTGTCACTCACACGTGCCCGCTCAGCCTGCAGGCTGCCTTGGCCGCCTCTGCTCTGGCTGCCCCTCTGCCCACATCAGCTTGCAGACCGTCTAGAATCTCCCCACGTCCCTCCCCATCCTGCCCACCTAGACGCCGTCTAGCACAGGGCTTGTCCTTTTCATTCCTAAGTCGTGAGCCCACCTGGTCCCACAGTATGGCTTTAATTTATGTTGGGCGAACACATGGAAGGTCGAAGAAGCTGCGGGGAGGGAGAATGAATGGACTTCCTTCCAGGCCTCCCGGCAAAGCAGCTGCGCAGCCAGAACCCCAAACGGAGAATCCGGTTCCTACCTGGAGCTTTCCATCGAGCCAGGCTAGCTGGGGCCTGGCTGTGCTTCTGGGGCGGGGAAGCCGCGTTTGGCGGGGCCGCGGCGGCATCTCCTTTGGGATCGCCCTCCGCCCGCAGGGGCGCCACCTGCTCGCCACGGGGACGCTGCCCTCGCGCCCAGCTGGGACCGCTCTCCCTGCTTGTGGCTGAGGCAACAGCGCCACCTGCTGGCCTTGAGGCCCCGGCCGCGGCCTGCCTCCGGAAGTCTCGGGCGCCCTCTGGTGGGCATTCAGAAGATGCAGCGCAAAAGTGGCCTGGTTATCCCCAGGGCGCCGAGAACCATGATGTCCCTGGGGCCTTTTCCACCTTTGATGTTTGAGCCATGCTATGGGCCCCGCACTGGAACCAAGCCTAGGAAGCAAGGCTTTATAGCAACTTAGGATACAGACGATCAGAGCCGTATGATGGAACAAGTTTCCAGACACAGATGACATGGCATGCTCTCTGGTGACAGAAGGTCCACACAGCTCCCCCAAGTGGCACATAGAGCCGTGGGAAAGGCGGTGGTGGTGAGAAAGAATTGTGGAGGAATTGGGAAGTAAAGAGAAGTGGAGGGAAAGGAAGGGGTGCTATTCTGACCCCTCCACACCCCTCCACACCCCTCCTCCACACCCCTCCTCCAGGACTGAAATCACCGAGGAGGCCATTTGAGAAGAGCAGGCTGCAGTGTAGACAGCCTCTCCCCAGGAGGAGGTCTGCAGCATGTCCAGTTACCCTTGTCTGAGCCCTTCAGGAACACACCCGGCCCTGAGTGTCCCCTCATCGCTGTCCTATTACTGCCGATCATTGTTAGCTCTGCGGGAGCTCAGCCTCCCTCGGCCCCTGTGTCAGCCATGTAAGAATCTCAGAGGCTTGGGAACGCGAGCCCAGCTTGAAATATACTTCCCTGAAGGGCTTATTTTGTTTTGGGACAAGTCTCATGCCAGTCTGTCCTGCCAAGAAATGATTGGTGTTGAACCGTTGGTTTCCATTGCTGTCAAACACAATCTTACACGGAGAGTAAGGGGGCAGTCACTCTGGAGGGCCAGCTGGGAAAGAAAGCTTCTGACTGGCTGGGACTTTCTTAGAAGCCCCTGGAGAATTTTTTTTTTTTTTTTAAAGGAACATCTAGAACGGCTGGTGTCCGATGAGCAGGACACTTTTCCAGTGGGTCCCGTCCCTCTAAAGTGGCTGCAGTCAGATTCCACAGGTGTCCAGGGAGAAGGGTGAACAGAGGCCCAGAGCCCCAGCTTAGCTTTGGGCACAGGCTTGGATTTCCTCTATTCCAAATGCAGACAGTCCTGCAGGGTCCCGCCTAGCACACAAAGGTCGGGAAGAATGCAGAAGCAATGTCCCAGTGTTTGTGCAGGTCTTAGGTTACTGAAGGGAGTCTGGACAACATTGGTAGAGAAGCTTGCTTTCCATTCATGCCTCTTAAGACACCTGAAGGTGTGAGGAGGTGAAATTTGACGCTGCTGGCCTTGTTCTCGTGTTTGTTTTGTTATTCATCCTCATACAACTTAATTGAATGCAAAACTAGGAGAAAATTGATAGCTCAGAATCCGTTCAGATGAATCGTCCCATCAGACCCTGTTTTAGGAAGAGCTGATGGTTGGTTAGAAGTCAAAGACACTGACTTTATGAGTGTTCACTGCATTCATTCTCCCTCCCTGGGCCTCAGTTTCCTACTCTGTACAGTTGGGGGTTGACTGACTTTCAAGGATCTTTACAGTTCTGATCCTCTTTGGTTCTTTAAAATGAAGCCTCATATCATGCCGTGGTTGACTACCCATCACATTATCATGCATAATGGTCTTTAATTTACCAAGGAATGTTCATCTGCTCATGCATTTCCCCACCCATTCATTCCGCAAACGGTGAGTGCCTGCAACGTCTGGCACTGCTGTGGGCACCAAGGACAAGCTGGGAATAAAGCGAGGTCCTGGCTCACCTGAAGCTTGCAGTCTTGTGCAGGTCAGTCACACACAATAAAAAAAAAAATCTTAAAATGTGTAGCGTCATGTACTGTGCTACAGCGTGAGATATCGTAATGACAGTCAGCTGGTAATAAGTGCTAGGAAGACAAAGTGGACAGGGGTCGTGGGATGAGGAAAGCTGTTTTCTAGACAGCGTGATCAGGAAAGTCCTCTCTGAGAAGAGAAGGTGGCATTTGGCAAGAGATGACAGACGAGGGCGTGAGAACTGCACGTCCAGGCAGGCATGCGGGCAGGAGGGCCGCACAGAGGCCGGACGCAAGCGTGCTGGGCCTGGCGGGGGGAGATAAGGAGGCTGCATGTGGGAAAGGAGGCTGCATCCCTGGATCCCATCTTGGGTTTTGATGCCAAGTGTGATGGATGCCATTGGAGCTGGTGTGTTCTTGAGTCAGTGTTGTGAGCATGCCTCCCGGTACTGGGGGCGCCGCGAGGTAAACTATAGTCTCCGCGTGCAAGGGCCTCGAAGGCGCCCGGGTGCCCACACGTGGCGGTAACGGGCGGTGGCAGGAACTGTGTGCGGGATGGAAGCAGCGGTGCAGGCTCCCGCCCTCGAGGAGCTCCGCCTAGGGCCTGGAGGCTGGGCGCTCCGTGCTGTGCCCATCAGGAGGCATGGCCCGGACCACCGAGAAGCAGCTCGAGCAGCCGTCTGGAAGGAGTCAGTGGGGCAGAGGCAGGAGTGGGAGGGACCCGTGTGGGCAATGGCTGGGCTGCCACAGCAGTTCTCACAGCAGAGGTGGCGGAGTGAGTGAGTGAGCAGGCTGGCCAAGGAGGCCAGGGCCCGCCCGCACTCCTCCCCGAGCTGCACGGGTAGGGACAGATCCCCACCCAGAAGGTCATCACGACCGAGCGGCCAGGCCCTGCTGCCCTCTCTTGTGCACAAGCGGTGCAGGGTCCCCCCTTGAGGCCTCGGCCCCTCCAAGTGCTGAAAGGGATGGTTCCTTGTAGGCCACCAGGCCCCACCTGCCCTGCGGGTGAAACCGTCGCCCCCAGGGGCCCAGCTAAGGAAGGATGGCAGCTCAGCGTGGCCGTGAGCCCACGCATTTCGTCATGTGACCGGCCGCTCCCCGCATCTGACTGGGCCCTCCAGATGCTCAAGGGCCTCCCGACCAGGGACTGCCTTTCTGCGAACCAATGTGATTGTCCAAAAGTGAGCCTGTATGCACCTCGGCCTGTGTTTCCCCGTGTCTGCTTCTGGGCGGGAAGAGTTGCAGGACCCCAACTTACTGGGCACAGATTGGAGCCTAGGGCCTCCGGCCGTCTGTCCGCTGAGAGTTGGGACGTGCAACACTCCCGGGACCAGCCGCCTTGAGCCGGGGTTGCCAGCAGCACGCCGGTGCCTGCCCGCTGCCACCGGCCATGAGATAATGTCTCTCCATTTTGGGACTGTGACATAGTTACATCAGACCTCAATGGCCAGTGCGCACATTCCAGGCCTGAGACCAGGGTGGCAGCAGAGAAACCTGAGCTGTGAGGAGACATTCTTAGGCTCAAAAATCACAAACCCGAGAGGGAAAGGCACTTGATCAGAAAACGACACCATTCAGGTTATTTTAATGCCCTGGATTTGTGCTGCCCTTTAAGTGGAGCCCCTTCTGTTGCGGGACTTTGGTGCCGAGTGACCCTGGGGCAGATGACTTTCACTTGTTAACTGAAGAACAAAGTCACGTCTGGCTGGGTGCGTTCCCCGAGTTGTGGTTCCGTCTGCATTGTCCGTGCACACGCCTTGCTCTCAGACGGTGGCACAGCCCAGGTTCTGAGGCTCAGTGGCAGCCGGCCTGGTGTGAGCATACAGAGAACTCTCTTCCCTCCCCCAACACAACTCCTGAAACTTCTCCCCTTTTCAAGCACTGTGGTGTTGAACGCCATCTGGGCAAGTTCTCTGACCACCTGAACTTGCAACCAAGGGGTAGGGATGATTGTCACCTACTCGGAGAGCCCACCACCAATCCCTCAGACAGTCAGTCCATTCATGAATTAAGCACTGTTTATGTCCCTGCTGAGTCCTGAGCATTTGCTATGTGCAACGGAGAGTACAAAGCCACAAACAACATAGGCCGTACCCGCAAGAAGTACATAATAAAAGTGCAAAAGACAAAACTTGTACTCAGAGAGTCAGAAACCAATGGTCCAGAATCAACTAGTCTGGCACCGACGAAAATAGCAAGAGGAAGGAAGAGAAGAGAGACTTTTCCAGTGGACACTTGGCCTGAGCGAATGCTGGGAGGTAGGAAGGAGAATCACCATAGCAACAAGTCACCCTGAGCCTTGTCTCTTAAGATTGAAGGAAGGCCTTTCCCCAGGACTGTGGGAGTGTCTGCCTTCAGGCTGTCAGTAATACTGCATGAGAGAGCTTGGTTTATAAACTTTTGAAACTTTAGAGGGTTGACACCCTGCCCAGAGCAACGGACAGCAGCTTTGTTTAATGGAGTTCCAGGAGATGTTAGCTCTGGACCCAATAAACGGAGATTTGGATGAGCTTTTCACTGAAACGAGGATGGCCTTAGGTTCTGGTCTGCACGCCGAGGATGACACCAGTGGGGGCAGTGGAAATATCCCTGAGCTGGAAGTTGGGGGACTCGGGTTCTAGTCTTGGCTTCGGCAATGAAAACGACAAACATCCATTATGCACTGGGTGCTAGAGCTTGTACTAAGGATCTTAAGTATAACCCCTTCTCCCGCCTGTTCTCTGTGAGGAGAGTTCCACGTTATTCCCATTTAATGAATGAAAAAACTGAGGAACGGAGATTTTAAATCGCCTACCGAAGGACATAGAGCTAATCAGTGGTAGAGCTGGGATTCACACCTGGTTGTCTGTCGGCAGAACTATTTCTTAATCCCTGTGCTGCTGCCTCTTGAAAAAATGGGTGACTGATCTTGGGCAAAAGTTTCTTTTTCAGTAAAATGAAGACACTAATAACTCCCCCAAATTACCTTAAAAAGTCCTATACATGTGTAAAGTATTACATTCCTCAGAGGAATGATGAAAAGATAAAATGGAAGGAGAGCTGGTGGAAAAGACTCTAGAAAAGTGAAAACCAAAAGTGTGTACTTTGATTATCGACCCGAGACAGGCTAATTGGGGATGAATAGGTCCTTGGACTCCATGGAAGTCTGGGGGTGTGGCTTATTCCTCAAAGCTGTATGGTAGCCTTAATCTATGTGATTTTGGAAGGCTTAAAGAGGGAGAATGGAGGATAGGGACTTTTATTCTAGGAGCCCAGAGAAAGTCAAGACAGTCCTTCAGAGTCAAAGCTACATTCTCTCCTCCCTCACTTTCATCATGCTTCGTTCCTTCCTTCCTTCTTTCCTCAAACTGAGACCCAAATGAAGTGGAAGAAAATCTCTACTGAGATAAGATCAAGATGAAATATAGTCATTCATTCGTTTTGATGACAAACATTCAGAAAGCATCATCACTGTTCCAGAAACTGGCCAGGAACTGGAAGGCACCGTCTTTGCTCTCTAACTGATGTGACAGAGCTGGACAGGGTTTCATCCAATATCCAGCCCATCCTCTGCATGGAAAGAAAGAAAGAAAAGTCCAGGGAAGTGAAGAGGTTTGTTCAAGGTCACCGTGCCCAGGCAAATGTGTGTTCCTCCCCATTTCAGTCATTCCCTTCTGGGTGGATTTGGGGTGAGGGAGGGGGAATTTGTCCACAATCCATATACTGCCCTGTGACAACAATTCCAAAGAATGCCAGGTGATTTTTTTTACAGCTCATCTTTGAAATGGTTCTTTCTCTGCCTGTATACGCCTGAGGAGTTAAATAGGAACAATCTACATAGGGGTCTCATGGATTATCGATCGCCTGCTTTCCCGTGTCAAGGAGTGCTTCCCTGTAAGACTGAGATCAGCACCCACGTACATGGAGTTGTGTGTTCCTGTAAGATGGAACAGTCACTTACGGCCACTGAACACCTAACCAGTCCCCGTGGAGCTGACTCTCCGCTCCTCTCCCGTCTCACCTTCCCTTATCACGTGCTGGTGGCCGAATCTCCCCCACTGACTGCAAGATAATTCACATCCTCTGGTGTTACCGCTCCCTCCCACTTCAGCTCAGCATTACAAACAAGACAAAATGTAATAAAAAGGTAAAAAAGACAAACAAAAATACCTTTCACCAGAGGCTGGGTTGGGGACTAGAGAGTACGTCTGTCACTGGCGGAAAACAACACCCCTTTTTAGTCCAGAATTCATCAGATTCCTCCTGTGGTGATAGAGAGGCCCTTTCACCCCAGCAACCAGGAGGCTCCAGCTGGGCATGTGCTTCTGAGATGGGTCCTGGCTAAGGGCCACCAGTCTGGGGCCTGCTTCTGGGGACGTCGGCACCTCCGATGAGATGGTCAGCCTGAGAGGCATGGGAGGTGGGGCCCAGTGTTACTGCTGCAGCTATGAAACCTACTCAGACAGCCTCCTCCCATACTGATCTGAGAAGCTGGCAGATCTTTACAGCGGAGGTGCTGACAGACATCTAAGGCTTCACCTCTGCTCAGTGGAAGGTTCCTGCTGTCATCTGGCTTTTAAGGGGGGGTTGCAGGGGTGTGGCTCCATTGTGGGTAGGAAGATGGAGAGAAAATTGCCAGATGGTGTTGAGGATTCCAAGCCTACCAGAAGAGAAAGAAAGACATTACTCACTGACACAAGAAGGCTGCCAACTCCACTTACAGATCAAGCCTTTGTGTGCAGGCAAAGTCTGTCCCGAGCCCGTGTGAGAGCATGAAGGAACCAGCCGTGGCCTCTGAGAATTTGTGAGATGACAGAATATTTAAGGGGAAACTAGGGAGATGCCACGGTGTAGTAGTTGGAGAAATCACAGTACACAAGACAATCTGCCCCCGAGGGCTCTACAGCCGCTGGAGAGGACAGATGGGCACGTCCTCAGGGGCAGGTCAGGACAGACCTACTCCAGGTGCAGCTCCATGAGCACAGCTGGATACAGTCCAAGCGAGGTGTGCTGAGCCCAGCCAATTCAAGGGAAACTTCCGTTTCATTACGTTTCATTTCTTAAAAAGGAACTTGTTCATTACACATGGCTTCTCAGGGCAGCAGGTAAAAGGCACACAGAACTATGAACAGAAACAATCAGCAACCACTGCTGCTTTTACATGGCATCTTTCCCACTTGAGCATTAATTATTTGGCATTTTCTCCCTGGTTTTCAGAAAGTTTTCTCTAGGAGGTTGAACTTACAGAGATGATTTAAGGGAGAGGAAAGCTTCAGCAGTATCTCCAGAGGCTGTTTTGCATTTTCTAATGTCTGAAATTTTTACAACAGGTTTTCCACGGAAAACTCAACAAGTCACTAAACTCTCTGAGTCTCAGAGTCAGGGGAAGAGATTCCCTTGGCTAACCTTTCTAGTCATGTGTCCTGTCAGCTTGGACTGCCATAACAAAATCCCACAGGCTGGGTGGCTTCAACAGAAATTTATTTCTCGTGGTTCTGGAGGCTGAGAAGTCCAAGATCAAGATGCTGGCAAGGTAGGTTTCATCCTGAGGCCATTTCTCTTGGCTTGTAGGTGGCCACCTTCTCACTGGGGGCCCACGTGACCTCTTCATGTGCGTGAGGAGAGGAAGCTCTGGTGTCTCTTCCTCTTCATGCAAGGGCACTAATTTCATCATGGGGGCTTCCACCCTCATGACCTCATCTAAACCTAACTACCTCCCCCTGGCTCACCTCCTGATACCATCACACTGGGGGCTAGGGCTTCAACATAAAAATTCTGCGGTGGGAGGGACACAAGCATTTTGTCTACAACATTGTGCGAATAGTTTGGAACATGTAAAGCATTTATGAAAATGTTTAATCTTAGGGTCGATGGTTATTCTGACTTCACAGAAGGGAATACTAGGGCAATCTTCCTCATAGAATATCAAATATGGAGTCAAGTATAAGAAATATCACACATTTAAGGTTTACCTGTAATCTTAAGTTGATGTCCATATTAATTTATCATAGAGACAATTAGACTAGTGGGACAGCCGAGTCAACCCACAAAGACTGGTAAGCTGATACAGCAGACAAATTTAAGGAATAAAGAGAGAGCAATTTTTGAGTTGCATAAGAAAGGAAAAATGACAGCTATGAAGTCTTTATAAAAAAATTTTTTCCTGTTATTATTTACTTAGTTTGGTTTTTAAGAAAAGGGTTTCAGAAATAAACACAGGAAAGAATTGGGTGAAGCAAACTATTGGTCCAAGGCTGCCTGCTATGAACAAGACTAGATGAGGAAAATTTCTATCACTTGGGAAACATCTACAGAAACCCTAATCTTATATAGGTCTCAGGTCACTCCACTCCAGCAGTGGGCATTCTCCACATCCCAAACCTCAGGGCACAGAGCCTGCTGAAACACAAGCTCTCACTCACCTCAATCCTCTCCAGACTGCTACAAGGAGATGCACAGCTCTGCTCTTCAAGCATTGAGGCCATGAGTATTACTGCCGTCTCCACACATGCCTACTTATCTCCCCTCTTATCTGTCCAGACAAGCTCTCGCCTTGTAAGCAAATGCCGTATGCCACTCACAAGCCCATATCTGTGCAAGGCACACACCTGTACATGGGGGAACATTCTGTTTCAAACATTAAAACAACAGCTTCTATCTCATCCAAACAGATCGTTGAAAAGGAAACTTTCTGGGTCCTCACCCATATGCAGGATATACAAAGCTGCCTGGAACAAATCTGGTATTAATTACCTAGTGCTCTACACTGGAATAAGTGCTTAATCCCAAGGAGGTTTACACTGGAGACTGACCAACCTGCCCTGGGGTGGATACACAACCAATCTTGGCTCCAGAGACTATTCCACATCATGTGTTGTGCAAATGTGCACTGGCACAGGGATGGACTTTGTTCCTCAGCAGATGGGATCCTTATTCCGTGGGCCGGCTGTGACTCTAAGATAATATGTGACCCAAGCACTACATTGTCTAGAGCTTTTCCTACTTTTCACGAAATGCATCACCGTCTTAACTCTCAGACTGAACTGCTTCCTCCTTTACCTGCACTTGCCCTCTTTCAAGTCATGGCCTGGAGGCTCCTTCTGGGGCCCAGAAACAGCAGGCGACTTTCATGTTGACCTGCAGCTAATTTGGATGTCTTAGATTCCTAAGTTTTCATTCTGATGGCAGCTGCCCAGTTTTGATCTGTGTTTGGGCAAAGAGTTGCAGCAGCAAACTTGGTGGGGAAGATAGCAAACACCCGTGAGAGTGAAGAGGCATTTATGCTAGGCTCCCTTTTCTTCATGGTTATTACTGTGTCTTTGAAGAGTTTTCCTTGCCGTACCTTAGACGTGACTTAAACTATTAGAGAAGGTGTGAAATAGAGAATTTTGGATCTGGGACCAAAGGATTTCCAGAAAGCAAATGGGAGAGAAAGTTGTCTTTCTCTTCATGGAAACTGCATTCCTTACAAATTTGTGTCTGGGGCAGGAAGAAGCTGAGAATATTTCTTGCAGGCAGCTTTTTGTTTTGTCTTCTGATCCCAGTGCGGTAAAGAGTAGGTGGAGGTGGGGGACTTGGAAAGTAAACAGGGCACGCTGGGTGTTTCTGTGGCTGGATCATTTTAGAAACCATTTTCAAATCAGGACCAATTTTCTTTAAAAAGCATATAGTTTTAGAACCTTACGGCCTACATACTTAGATGGCAAACAGCACTCTTATAAAACTGTGTGGGTTTTGGCAATAGAAAAATGAACTTCTTTCACTTGATATTTGCTTTAGAATAAAGATATAAGGTCCTAAAAAGGAAAACTAGGCTCCGCCTCATCCCTTTCTCCATCTTTTGTCCCCAGCAAATTCTTCTTTCATTCAACTTATTCACATACTTTACCTCCTAAGAGTTGATAAGCATAATAGTCTCTAATTAAACGAGCTTCAGTACTTATTTTGCACTAGGTAGATAAAAGGGTTGAGAAGGCACAGGGATATAACGGGAGTAGAACAGATACAATGTTCGTTGCCCTTGAAGAATTATAACCTCTTGCTGAAGACCCCACATGTATGCACAAGGACCTGAGAGGCAGCGTGTTGATAGATAACTCTGAGTGGCACAATCAGATAAAGCTTTAAAGAGAAGGTTGAACTTGAATGGCTCTGACAGATAGAGGGTGCCCACCCACGCACAGCTGGAGGAAGGAAGGGAATCTACTTGGAGAAAGGGCATGGGCCAAAGGACAGAAGCAGGAGAGAGCAGAACACAAGCCCCTAGACTTCTGTGAAACTATCTCATCCAACTTCCTGGCTAAACCAACTCCATAATACATTCTGTCCCCAAGTAAAAGTCCTACTGCCAACCAAGCCCACATGGTTCTCCTAGAGACACATGAAGCCTTAATGAACGGTGCCCTCACTGTTCTTGAAAGAAGCTGGTTTGCCATCACTTTGTTGAATTTGGACTCCGTGTATCTGTAAAGGATATACACTCTAAAGAAAGGGCTGGTTTTTTCCTCAATAAGGTCTGTCCTCCCTAATGGCAAGATACGAAATGAAATGCAGACGTTTTGCTAAATCATGGTAAATCTTTCTGACAGCTACAGGGGCAGAATGATTCTTTATCAAGGGGCACAGGCAAAAGGGCTGATGCCCCAAGCTTATAGATCACCACACAATGCTATACCCAGCACAGAGAAGTCACAGCTTCTGTGGTCACGATAGTGCCTTTATCTGCAATCTCAGACTTTTGTGTTTATCTGTCTTGGTCTTTATCCCCCATTGATTAATCCAAGTGTCTGGAAATAAGTATGACCCACTCTCCATTGGTCATAATAATATAGTGCAACAGTAACAGGGAACATATGGAGAAGAAAAAAACGTCGAAGTGTGCACTTGACCACGTGTAAAATAAACAACAAGGATTTCCTGTATAGCACAGGGAACTATATTAAATATCTTGTAATAAACTATAATGAAAATAATCGAAACATAAAAAATGGATATACACATATATGTGTATAACCAAATCACTTTGCTGTACACCTGAAACACAACATTGTAAATCAACTACACTTCAATTGAGAAAAAGTCAGTGTGGATTATTTATATATAAGCCGCAGATTTACCTCCTTAACCTTTATGACACTTTAATACTAAAATTAGCTTGCATTTCCTAAACGAACACTGGTGAGAAAGAGGCCTATCTATCTGGGATTAAAATGCGTAGATAATGTCACTCAGGAAATGTTTTCTAAGTTTGGGTCTTGATTCTATTACTTTTCTTTCATTCCCCTCCAGCCCTCCACACCCAGAAACAGTGTGCCAGTGGCCCCTAGAGAAGCGCCTGTGGGTGAGGTGTGCAGGATCAAGATGTGTGGGGAAACCAGACTCTGTCCTGCTGGTGAAGACGTCAAAGCCAGGAGGAGTTCTCTGTATCCTATCACTTGCTTGTGTGCATGTCCAGAAAAGCCGAGTTCACAGGTACTTTCAGACCCGAGACAGGTGGGAGTGCGCGGGACGCGGCAGGAGGGCTCAGCGAATCTGAGAAGAGCGCAGCGCACGTGCCACGGGGGCTGCTGGCGCCCGAACGTCCTCCACCGCTTCGTGCTGCCTCTGCTTCAACCCTGCTGCTCCTGGCTCACGGCCGGGAAACGTTATGATGATTTTCACTTGTTTCTTGCTTGACACATTCTTCCGAGTTCGTGTTTTCCTGCCTGTTTTTAAGAAAACCAGACCCTGCCGTCTCTGTGCACTGCGAAGTAGCAGACCAGTCTCAGGGTGCGGGAGGGGCGTGTGGCGTAGCGGCCTCCTCACCCTTTTCGCCACAGAGGAGCGACGGAGGCTGGCTGGCTGGCAACCCCTCCGCCTTCAGCGCTTTGCTCTCTGGCCTCCAAGGCAGTGCAAGCAAGCGCTGCCCTGTGACTTCCGGCGCTCCCGGTGGAGAGGGGACAGAGGGGCCGCGTTATGGCGGAGACCGTCCAGCGGGGCTTCAATGAGCGCAGCATCATGCTTCCCCCCCCCCCCCCCCCCCCCCCCCCCCCCCCCTGCAGGGCATGCCTCAGGTTGGTGCAATGTCACGCCGGCCTCTGCCCACACAGGCTCCCCCCCCCTCCCCACTCCCCCCCCCCCCCCCCTTTACGGCTCCTGCTCCCGTCTGCAGCCCGCAGGACGGCGAGGAGCACCTGCAGGCTCCCGGGCCGCGGCGGCGCGGCTGGCCAGAGCGCGGCCGCCGGGGGTCCGGAGCCAGGCTGCTCCACGGCTCCGTCCAGGAGCTGAGAAGGGGCCAGTAATGGCACCGCTGCGTCCCAGCAGGGCGCCGGCGCTTGACAAACCTGCTCTTACACGTGATCTCGATCGACTCTCACAAGGGTTGTAACGTTTTCGCCCCTTTTTCTACGAGAGACCTGAGTCTCGGTGCAGGCGAGTTACCCAACCACATGGCCTCAGAGCCGTCTAGGTGGCAGGGCGAGGACTCCGCCATCTCATATGCAGGTAGCGGCGGGAAAAGGCCGGGAGGGAGCAAGGGGGGTCAGGAGGAGCTGAGGCAGGAGCCGAGTCCCAGGGGCAGGACCAGGCCGGGCTGTTCGCGCGCGTGTGGTCGAGCCTCCCGTTCCCAGTAGCAGGCCTGCAGATGAGAGATGCTCTCAGGCGGACTCTTCCTTGACCCCCGCCTTGCAGAGGGAACCCACCGAGGTCCCTCACCCGCCGGGCCCTCGTGCCCACAGGCCCCCTCCGC